>NC_072731.1:252106627-252210312 GCF_026930045.1 Uloborus diversus
ACAAATTAAGTACGCACAATTAAGTACAATATCTAATGAAATTTGGACATTCGAGAATTCAAAAATTTGAATCGTTACAATTATGTCCCCAAATTTTTCGAATCGGCAGACAAAGTGTTCCCAATATGGCAGTTTTGGGGAGGTCATAGTGACTTCCCGTGACCTCCCATCGAGTGCCATTGAATATGGTTTCTAAAATTATTTTTAAGTTGACAAGTTTCAATGCTATTAGTGCATTTTTCCAGAAGTAAAACTTTAATTTCTTATTGACGCAAATATAAAACTTTTAAAACGCAAGGGTTTCGTGTTTGTATCTAAAGATGCTTATTTTTATTTATTTATTTATTTTTTTTTTTTGGAGTGCTTCATTGATGATTTTTTTTAATTATAATTATTTTAGTTTTGTTAGATAAGTATGAAAGCTGGCTCCAGATTTCAGAGAATTTTGAGTCTTTCAGAGTGGCAAATTCTTCAACAAAAATATCATTAAACTTGATACTGTTTGCATGTCTCTCGGTCACGTTGTTATTTTATTTATTTACATTGCTATAACGTAAAGTTTATCAATAAAATGCTTAAATGCAAACTGTTAAAGAATTTAAAACTGAACATAAGAAAGAAAAAAAAAACCAGAAGGAAGAAGTCAATCGCGATTCGCTAAAAATTTACTAGAAGACATAAGAATTTAAATTTTAAGTACTCACATGCTATATAACACAAAATATTATCGTAAACAAAATCTAATGTTCTAATAACTTTAAAAACGATAAAGAAAGGAACTGATTTATTTTTAAATCAAATTTGAGTTTCAGAAAATGTTTAAAAACTATCATACGGGCAGTAAAATATTCAGAGTCACAACAACTACTCGGATTTTTGCTATAAAGCAATCGCTACAACTTAGCAACTAAAAGAAATTGCAAAGTCAACGTCAACGAATATTGGAATACGAAATATGATTTCAAAATAAATACTGTTATTTTACATACATTATCGATGATAAAAAAAAACTACATTTTGAGAAAAGGGAATGAATAATATTACTAGCACTTACCTTTAACTTGGATTACAGCTGAGCAGTCCTGTCTCAGCACACCCGAAAAATAACTAACATGGGTGTCGATACTTTGAATTCATTAGTTTCTCTTCCCGTATGAAAAAAACACCTTTTGCGCATCGTTTTGCGCAATCTAAAACAGTTTTACAGTTTTTTTCTGTTATTTAGAAGAGCAGTATTAAACTGTAGGAAAAAGCAGTATATTACTGTAAAAACAACAATTATTTTTTGCAGTGTGTGTACCAAATATCAATATTTTTTGTCCAATATTTCATAATTCCGACTGAAGGGGTAAAAATAATTATTAGAATTTTATTTGCTAACTCATATGCAAAATGGCAACAGAAAAGAAAAAAACATCCTCATCCTAAGAAAGTGAAGTTATTTACGTTTTAATTAATGTCTCCGCTGATCAAAGTTGTGCAATTACCATATTGGTCTTATTGTTTTCGTTGGAAAATTTCTAATCGATCGGTATCTCGTTCGACTCTTGACTCGCAGCGATTCTCGAGAACACATCAGACGGACGTACATCACCCCCCGAGGGTCCCTTGTTCCTATCAACAGACGGACGGACAGACAGACAGACGGATGCGAACAGATTTTAGCAGTATAGAATTAGTATTGCATACCATTTCTAACGTAGCTAAAAGTTCAACCCAAATAACTGCGTGGCTCTGTACCAGGGTAATAATTTTAATGGACTTATAACTATCACTGATGCACTGCCGACATCGTCTAACCTGCCCATATATTATCATTAATTCGGTGTACCAGTTGCCTACATGTACACTAAAATGTGTTCCGAATGTGTCCCGCTCAGGATAATCTTAATATATAAAAATCAATGTCCTGAGATAACACACACACACACACACACACACACACACACACACACACATATATATATATATATATATATATATATATATATATATATATATATATATATATATCAACGCCGAAACCGCTGAAGCTTCAGACTTGAAATTTGGCAGGCATGTCCACATGATTACGAAAGTAACCACTAAGAAAGGATTTTTTGAAATCTCAATTAGTTCGGGAGAAATTAATTAAAACCTCTTAATTTCTGCGAAATAAAAACCTGTCATTGAAATTCAAATCCCTTATTATGGCTTTCCTCCATTCAAATCATTATTCAGTACTTCATCTCAACTTTTGGTCGATAGCGAACTATAAATTTGATATTGTTTTTGTTTCTCACGTGATTCTTCAAGGCTTTTCTCAACCCGGGGATCCTCCCAAAATTAGGAAAAATTATAGTTAACTAGAGGACCCGACAGACGTTGTTCTGTTCAAACTTTGTAAATTGAAAAGTGAAAAAATTTCAATAAACTATCAAGTGTTTGAACCGTTTTGTTGAAAAAAATAAGTAAAAAGAAAAGGTTTTAAGCTGCTTGGTGTCAGAATGCGTATATTTATTACAACTTGATTTATCTAATGCCCACTGAGCAGTTGTTTTATTAACTATTTTTTCTCCCGTACTTGATGGTTTGTTCTTTCAGCCATACTCAAAGGATAAAAAGCGTCCTCAGATATTAAGTGTAAAAAACTAACTACCCATCTAGAACAAACGGGAAATCCCGTTGCAACATCCCCCATATGAAAAAGAATAAAACAATGGAAAATATATCGTTTAAAAAAATGATAAAGGAAAAAACAGTTCTCTGAATAAGCGAAAATCACTCATCCCTCCCCCCCCCCTAACGATGTAAAATAAACGCTTTCTTCAAATAAAATGACTAAAAACTCTTTAAAACGAAAAGCAACTCTTTGCAATTGGAAATAATTCGCCAAATAAACAAAATATACAATAAACTACATTAACAGTAGCTTTAAAATGTAAACAAATGATCACACAACTCTATTGTTTACAGCCAAAGTCGCCAAGCCACCACGTTACTGTTATCCATCCGATCAGTGAGCGAAGCCATCTCCGACCGATTAGAGCTCCGATCTTTTGAACGAAAATTTTTTAAACTTCATATATTGCCTAATTTGTTCTTTCCACCAAAGATAAAGATCTCCCACTGCACTGATCTTTCGTGTACAGAACTACCCTGTTGTAATTTATCTGAACGAAAATAAAATTTGTTTCGTCTTTAAATTCCATCATCTTTTCCTTTAATAATGTACTGATTAGTTAGATAATCCTTAACGTATTCTTGACATTGGTGCCAAAACTCAGATGGATTTCAGCCGAGAAACAAATGTTGCTAAGTACGGATGGTACTTTCTGATCATTTGGTTAGGAAAATCCAAAGCACCGAATCGGTCACATGGTTCAACTACGACGACAGAACACACGTTTTGCGTGAACCTTCCAGTACTTAACTTTAAAATATATGACGGGACCTAAAATCGTTGCTTTTAAGAAATGGAAGGCTTCATTCTCTCTCTACGTTTTATCTATTCTCAATTGGCATATCATAGTAGGAAATTTCATTACAAAAAGCAGAACTGGCTTTCTTATTGTCTTTTGGCAACAGGTTAAATATTTATTTCAGTTCTCGCTCAACAATAGGTTAAAATAAATATTAATCATTTGAGAGGTATAACCATCCAATGTTTAAATTAATTAATTAATTAACAAAAACGTTTCTGATTCGATCCATCGCGCTTCGAAACCATGCTTGCACACAAAAAATTTGATCAAAATTGGTCCAGCCGTTTAAAAGCCTTACGGTGACAAACGTCCGCACAGAAGATTTTTATACATTAAGATAAGTAATTATTATTACAGGGGATTTTCGAAACTAGGTGCACTAAGCACTGTTAACCCCAGCTAATTCCATTACCCGAGCAATGCCGGGTACGGGAATGCTAGTATATATATATATATATATATATATATATATATATATATATATATATATATATATATATCAACGCACAGCCGAAACCGCTGAAGCTTTAAACTTGAAATTTGGCAGGCATGTTCGCATGATTACGAAAGTAACCACTAAGAAAGGATTTTTCGAAATCTCAGTTAGTTCAGGAGAAATTAATTAAAACCTCTAAATTTCTGCGAAATTAAAACCTGTCATTGAATTCAAATTCCTTATTTTCGAAGGCTTTCCTCCATTCAAATCATTATTCAGTACTTCATCTCAACTTTTGGTCGATAGCGAACTATAAATTTGATATTGTTTTTGTTTCTCACGTGGTTCTTCGAGGCTTTTCTCAAGTCAAATCATAATGTTTCTGTCTATTGCTTTCATTTTTCAAAACTAGAAATGAAGTTTTTAAGAACATCATCACAGGCGGACTATCCTTTTGAATTTAGAAGAGTACAGTTTCCTGTTAAAGTTTGCTTTGCAATAACCATTAATAAGTCACAAGGACATACATTAAAAGTAGCAGGGACCGATTTGAGAGTAGACTTTTTTTCACACGACCAATGTTATGTAGCTTGCTCCAAAGCCAGTTCATCAGGCAGTTTAATAATTTTAGCACCAGAAGAAAAAAACTAAAAATGTTGTATACAAAGAAGTTCTCGCTCAAACATTGGTATATCAATAAAATGTGGATGGCCTGTGTTTGCAAAGATAATCAATACTTTAAAAGGATCGTTAATAACAGTTAAAGATCGGTTAAGGACAAAGGCATATATGTAAGGAGTCCAGGGGCCCCGGGATCCTCCCCAAATTAGAAAAAGTAATAGGTAATAAGTAATTATTATAGGGGATTTTCGAAACTAAGTGCACCAAGCACTGTTAACCCCTGCTAATTCCATTACCCGAGCAATGCCGGGTACGGGAATGCTAATATGTAATAAAATTTTTAAACGAATCAGAGCTTGAAATTTGGCGCTGAAAGGCAAGCATGCTTGCTCGCAACTGGACTCTTATGTTTAGAATAATGTGTTGCCATTCCAGAAAAAAGAAACTTTGATATCTTACTCAAAACATTAAATTTAACATTTTAACTTTTCAATAACCCCCAAATATTCCATGAATAAAGGGTTTTAAAATTTACCACCGAGTTACCTGTTTTCATGGAATGGTCCAAAATGTACTCGACCCGTTTGGGGCTTCTCCTCTTAAAGTTTAAAAAAACTAAAGGTCTAAAAACACAATTGTAGGCTCTCTTTGGTCTTTCTCAAAAGAGTTATGTACTTTTTTTGGACCCAAGATTGCGTTCCACACTCAAATTGACGAAGCATTTAGGAGGAAGCGTCTGCTGGCTACACCACTGCATTGCATTATACATGTTTTGGGGTTACTAGGAGTCCCTATAACAATGCAAAAATGTATGCTGCAGGGCAAAAAAAAAAAAAAAAAAAAGAAACATTAAAATTGCATCTGATACCATTCTTGCCAATTCTTTTGTAAAATGCAACCCTAATCCAAATATGTCCACCGTTTTCTCTCATTTTCCTCCACTTTTTGGAAATAACATCCAACATTTCTACTTCAGTTTTTGACAGTATCATAACCATTATTTGTATTTAAAGGGCAAGGGAACACTATAATACCCGTTAACGTTTTTCTGAAGAATTCAACGGGCGAAAAGATTGAAAACATGAACATTTGTAGCAAGTTGAAAGACGCATAGGAATATCGTCCCCTAAAATATTTAAAAATGTATCAAAACGATCCTTTTTTCTAGATGTGTGTTTTATAATTTTTCACATTTTTTTCTGCGTAAAAACATAGTATCGGATTGAAATGATGTCTTTTGCCCGGAAAAGATGTCTCGTTGCTACAATCTCTTTTTTAAATACAGAAATCTCCATATTGGTTTGGATACGAGTCGCAACGCAGAGAAAGAACCTTCCCGCATTATTTGTATGAACTCAAGTCACATTCACAGATTATTGTACTACTTATTTATTAGTTTACTACTTATTGTACTACTTACAGTATTGGCACTACTTACAGTATTGGCACTACTTATAATATGCAAACCCACAACCGAGTTCGCACAGAAAAACGCGCAAGTGTGAAAAAACATCTGTTATCTTAGTTGCGTTTTTGATTAGTTGCAAGTCTGTTTCGTTAGTCAAAGAGTGTCAGCAGAACTCGTATGCGTTTAATTTTCCTATGGCGTCAAACAGCGCGGAAAGTTCGAAATCTAGTAAGGATCCTAAGCCCATTAAAATAACTCATCACGAGAAAGGTAACAGTATCGTGATTTTTTGGTCAATAGAAAACTTTGATTTCTTTTTAAATGCCTTCAGCTTTGTAAAAACTACACGCTTTTCTGTCAATGGGAGATCTAGGATATAACGATGTATTAAAGTACACTTTAAACAGGATTCAGATTTTATTCCAGGTTCATTGATACCTATCTCTGCCATTCCAAGTGATCTCAGAGTATCATGCATTGTACCTTTAGTAGAAACAAACGAGGAACTGTTCAATAAAATGCAATGTTCTACAAAAGTATTCAACTTTACCGGTGGCTTTCATTTTTTAAAACTATTAAACAAACGCTCTCTTGCAGATCACCACGAAAGATTCGTAAAAAACAACGCTTTGCTGCTAAGATGTGAATTAAATATAGCAACTAAAGAAATGTCTTCAGATTTTTTTGCATCCCTTGAACATTTTAAAAGAATTCAGGACGGAGATACTATATGTAACTTGATGAATAAGTTACATAAAACGCGAATATTTAGCGATTCGCTTTTAGTTGTAGACGTTAAAAAGGAAGAAAATATTTGGAATTGGAAAATATTGGAAAGAGGAAGAATATTGATAGTAAATATGAAATTAGGTGTGCTTGTAATATGGCATTTATGCATTTTTGTACCTCTGAAGATACACATATGTAACTGAGGTTAAACATGAAATTAAGCCTATCGCAAACGCATTTTAGAAGCTGTTGTCTTACCTTGGTCGCAAAAGACCTTTGGAAACAAAAGATCGACCTTCCAACAGAATTCCACACCTGCACCACATAGAGCTTAAGGCACTTAAGACTGATGCAAGACACATTTTCCGGACCTCATTGGAGCGCAAGAATGACCACTGTAGTCCCCAGATTTGAGCCCAAGTTATTGCTCTGTTTGATCTATCGTGGAGACAAGGGAGTGTGCCAAATCTCATAAAACTTTGGCATCCGAAAGAAATTCTTATGCAAGGCAGAGTATAAACTACATTGCTGGTAAAAAAAATTTCATCACCTATTTCTGACAAACGTGAAAAATTGCGGAAGACTGGGCGATGTTATGTTTGTTTTCGTAAATATCACCTATCTTCAAATTGCAAATTTAAAACTAAGAGCTGCAAAATATGCAATGGTAACTTTCATCACACATCAATTTGTACCAATAAAACTTTCAAACCCGCAAATGTAAACAGAGATACTGGAGGAGAATCAATTATTACTTCAGTTTCTCATTGCCGGAAAAATATTACTAATGTAAATACTAAAGAAGTAATTTTGCAAACTTCATGCGTGAAGGTGGAATCTGATTCGAATTCTAAATTGTCTTTAATTCTTTATGACACGGGAAGTTAAAAAACTTATGTCACAGAAAATTTAATTTCAGAATTAAACCCTCCAGTTTTAAGGCAAGAAAGACTTCAGATATTTTCATTTGGAGCTTTTAAACCGCAAATTAAAAATTTTGATGTCGTTGAGTTGAAGTTATCTCATGTAGATGATAAATCGCGTTGTATTCATATTGAAGCGTTAGTAACAGATGTGATTTCGAGTGTTAGTATTCACTCCCCACCAATTAGCAAAGAAGTTATGACTAAACTAGTGTCATACAAGTTTTCGAGTTGTGATAACGTAGGTGGTTCTCAAATCGAGTTATTAATTGGTGCGGATTATTTTTACCAAATCTGTTATGGACCGGTTGAAAAGTTAACAAAATCACTCTTTCTGTGTGATAGTTTGTTGGGGTACTCGCTTTGCGGTTTTGTAGAGGATGGGTCAATGAAAGGGGAAAGAAAATCTGTTTGTAGTTTCTCAGTCGTAAGTAGCAAGCTAAGCCCTGATAATGAGCTCGAAAGCTTAAGATTTTTGTGGGAATTGGAATCACTCGGGATTATGCAATCTAGGGAAAATGTTTCAGAAGTAGAAAAGGAAATAATTGATAAATTTGAATCTAACTTAAAGTTTGTAAGTAACAGATACGAAACTTCTTTATTATGGAAGGAAGATAAGTCTAAAGTTGCGAATAATTTCAGAATTGCAGGAAATCGTTTTGACGATTTAAGTAGAAAACTTGAAAAGGACATTAATTTATTTGATAGTTATAAAGCTATTGTTTTGGAACAGGAACGTAATGGGGTTATAGAACCATGTTCTGATTCAAAAATCGAAAATAGTTATTTCATGCCTCATAGACCAGTAGTAAGAGAGGATAAGGTAACCTCTAAAGTTAGAATGGTGTTTGATGCTTCTTCAAAGGAGAAACATTTAAATTCTTTGAATGATTGTTTATTCCCCGGACCTAATCTTAATCCAAACGTTCTTGATATAATACTTAGTTTTAGGAAACATAATGTTGCATTTTGCGCCGATTTAGAAAAGGCTTTTTTGCAAATTGGAATTGCGGAAGAGGACAGGAATTACCTGAAATTTATGGTTTAGTAACGAAAGGGGTGAATTAAAATTTATGAGATTTTCGAGGGCGGCTTTTGGGGTAAGCTGTTCACCCTTTATTTTGGCTTCTACGATCAAGCATCATATTAAAAAACATGAAAATCATCCCCAAGTAGTTAATATTTTGGATTCAACCATTTATGTAGATGATTTGATATCTGGTGCGAAATCTGATAAAGAAGTGTATTACATATCATCGACAGCTTCAGATATTTTTAAAAAAGCTGGAATGAATTTGCGGAAATTTAATACTAATTCCGTAAAACTTCGAAAAATGTGGGAAGAAAAGGGAATGTGTGAAACAGCTGAACTTTGTAATGATACCTTAAGATCTTGGGTTTACTATGGAATACCAATTCTGATAGCTTGCATTTTGACGTTCCAGACTTTCGCGAGGATTGTAAAATCAATCCTTCAAAACGCGTTGTTTTGAAAACTGTTTTAAAGATATTTGATCCTCTTGGAATTCTTTTACCATTTACTGTTAGGATGAAAAGTTTGTTGCAAGAAACTTGGCAGCGAGGTATAGGATGGGACGAAAACTTACCTAATGATCTAAAATACGAGTGGGAAAGTTGGTGTTCAGAAATTGATCATTTACCCAAGTTTGAGATACCTCGTAAATATTTTCCGGGGGGTTTAGAAAATTTTGATACCATAGAACTTCACATTTTTTCTGATGCAAGTCCTAAGGCTTATGGTGCTGTTGCATATTTTCGATGTGCCAAAAATGATAATGAAATTCGGACCAGTCTTGTTTGGGCAAAATGTAGGGTTTCCCCTATAAAACGTTTGACAATCCCTCGCCTCGAACTTATGGGTGCGATAATAGCTGCTAGGATGTGCAAATATTTAAAAACTGTTTTTAGTTCTCATGTTTTAGATGTCCATATTTGGTCAGATTCCATTGTCGTGCTACATTGGATAAAGGGTTCACCGATAAACTGGAAGCCTTTTGTGGCAAATAGGGTTGAAGAAATACAGTCTTTGACTAACCCCAGAATTTGGAATTTTACTCCAGGGAAAGCCAATCCTGGAGATTTGTTGACCAGAGGGGAAAGTTTAACTAGTCTTGTAGAAAATACATTATGGTTTGAAGGTCCAGATTGGTTATCAATGCCTAAAGAAAGGTGGCCGAAGCATGACATTCTTCCCAGCAATAATGATTATTTGATTGAAAAGAGGTCCAAATTAAATTCTATTCAGCTTTCCTGCAATGTTAAATTACTTACAGAACCATTGCTGGATTTAGGAAAATTTAGTAAACTTAATCGTGTATACAACATCACCGCTTGGATTTTCAGATTCCTTAATAACATTAATAAGAAAAAGACTAAGCTGTCAGGTGAGCTTACTACTGCAGAAATTACAAAATCGGAAAAATATTGGTTAAAGTTAACTCAACAAACTGTGTTCACTCTTGAGATTGAAGAACTGAAACGGGAAGAACCTATCAATAAAAATTCTCCTTTATACAATTTAAACCCTAAATTGGGTGAAGATGGTTTATTATATTTATCGGGAAGACTTCGCTTAGCTGATCTGCCTCTAAGGGAAAAAAATCCTTGGATACTCCCGGGCGGGGAACAATTCACCAAACTGCTAATTCTTCAGGCCTATGAAAAAGTTTATCATTATGGAGTAGCCACAACCTTGGCGCATCTTCGAGAAACATATTACATCATCAAAGGAAGGAAATATGTTAAATCTGTGCTGAAATCTTGCATTATTTGCAAAAGATTTAAAGTTAGACCTGGCAAGGAAGAAATTGCTCCTTTACCGAAGGATAGGATAATTGAATCACCCCCATTTGAGACCTGTGCTGTTGATTTCGCCGGCCCTATTTTTATCAAAACTAAATCGGGCCCGGAAAAAGCTTACATTGTGCTCTTCACCTGTGGAGTTACTACAGCTGTTCATCTGGAAGTAGCATCTGACCTCAGCACTGAAACCTTCATCTTAGCTTTCAAAAGATTTGTTTCACGTAGAGGACTCTGTAAAATTGTATACAGTGATAATGCCAAGACCTTTATCAAAACTGATAGTTTACTGAAGGAGATTTGGAGTAAGATTTCCAAAGCTGAGGTTCAACAGTATTTTACTAAAAACCGAATTGTGTGGAAATTTATTGTACCTAGAGCCAGCTGGTGGGGTGGTTTTGGGAGCGTATGGTGCGTTCTGTCAAAACGCCCTTGAAGAAAGTTTTAGGACGATCTTGCTTGAGCTATGAAGAGATTCAAACCACTCTCACTGAGATCGAAGCTGTTATAAATGGAAGACCTTTAACTTACGTGTATGATGAAATTAACGAGCCATTTCCCCTAACTCCTTCTCATTTTCTGATAGGCAAGCGCCCAAATTTCTTTCCTGATATTCCTTCTGTGGCAGAACCAAAATCCAACAAAAGGACCCTCACGAAATTATTGAGATACAGAGATCAAATTTTAAACCATTTCTGGAAGCGTTGGAGAACGGAGTACTTACTGGAACTTCGATCTGCAAATCGCATCGTTCCAATAGATACTCCTACAAAATTCAAAATTGGAGACGTGGTTATAGTTCATGAAGACAAGGTTCCAAAACACATGTGGAAAATAGGAGTTGTTAAAGACCTTTTTTTCGGCAGAGACTCTAAAGTTAGATCTTGTGCTGTTCGAACGCCTTCAGGCGTTGTGAGGAGACCTATTCAATTACTGTATAATTTAGAACTTGATATTGAGTCAGTGACTCAGTAAAAAATAAAATCTTCCGCATAAAAATGTCATTTCTGTTTACTTTTAAATTGAACTTTATGTTATTTCATGTCTAATTCAGATTGTTATATATTTTAGTTAGCTGTTATTCATTTGAAGTTTACACCAAGTTTGTAAGTATGTTAATTTGTTTAATTGCTATTATGTTAAAAAAAAAAATTTGAATTTTGCTGAACATTTCAATTGTTCATCCTGGGGGAGTGTGTTGAATCTCCCTTTTAGTTTCTTTTGGCGAGAAAATCTCTCGCCAGTTTTACAGCAAACCTAAGTTTAAGTTTAAATTGAAAGATTGCTTTAGTTTTTGTGATTCCGATCAATGTGGATTTTGAAGGGAGCCGCTGGCCCTTGAAATACCAGCATGAACCATTCCTATGGTTTTAGTTTTATATTGTTTATGTTAATAAGAGTTAGTTTTGTTTTAGTTGATGGTTGTAATGTGGTTACTTGTGTAACATTTTGACCAAATGAACAGATTTACGAACAATTTTTAAAACCTCCAAAATTGGAACTGCTGAGTTCTTTTAGTATGTGAAATTCTGCAAAACTTATACATTTAACAGCAGGAATCCGATATTTGTTTACGTAGGTCGGAGTTGTTTCCGGGCCAAGGCAAACTGCTGACCCCATGCTCACTTTTCCACTTCTGAACCTGCGTGTGAGTTTAGAGAGAAAAAAATTACTTAACCCCACGTCAATTTAAGTCTAATGGCGGGATAAAGGTTTTTGAGTTGTTACTTACCAGTTTTGCCCTATGGCACAGAGTAGAATCATCCTGGAAAATGACGTTTGGAACTGAAGTAAAATGATCCCGGATAGGAGGATGCAATTTCTCCTCCAAAATGCCAATATACACCCGAGCGTTTACTGTTCTTTGCACAAACTGAAGCCCACCAACTCCTTGATCAGAAATACATCCCCAAATCATCTGGGATACGGGATGCTTGACTGTGTGTTGAATGCAGTCGGGATGATATTCCTCTCCTTTGTTTCGCGGGTGATGCAATTTTTTTTATCACCACTGTATTAGTAAATGAGTAGCGGCACAGAGCCGAAAATTTTGTGACACGTTTAAAGCTCTGTATTAAGGCTAAAAGGTGGCCACTTTGGAAATTTGTAAATATATTAAGCGACATTTTTTATCTCTATATAGAGAAATAATAAACTCTATTTGTTCAAATTGAATTAGTTTACACTGTAAAATAAGTTGTTGTGTAAATAACCTGCGTGATGTTTAGTTTAAGTCACGAATAATACAGAAAAAAAAGGAAATATTTCAACAATATTTCTCTCTTCAGACCTAATAAACGCAAACTCTATCACAGACTATAATGTTACCTTCAAGAAATGGATGCCCGGCAGTTTTTTCAAATTGAATTAGTTTACACGGTAAGATATGTTGTTGTGTAAATAACCTGTATGATGTTTAGTTTAAGTCACGAATAATACAGAAATAAAAGGAAATATTTCAACAATCTTTCTCTTTTCAGACCCAATAAACGTTAACTCTATTACAACTATAATGTAACCTTCAAGAAATGGAGGCCCGAAAGTTTTTCAAAATTGAATTAGTTTACACTGTAAGATAAGTTGTTGTGTAAATAATCTGCGTGATGTTTAGTTTAAGTCACGGATAATACAGAAACAAAAGGAAATATTTCAACAATATTTTTCTTTTCAGACCGAATAAACGCAATCTCTATTACATACTATAATGTTACCTTCAAGAAATGGATGCCCGGCAGTTTTTTTCAAATTGAATTAGTTTACACTGTAAGATAAGTTGTTGTGTAAATAATCCGCGTGATGTTTAGTTTAAATCACGAATAATACAGAAATAAAAGGAAATATTTCAACTATATTTCTCTTTTCAGACCCAATAAATGTTAACTCTATTACAACTATAATGTAACCTTCAAGAAATGGAGGCCCGAAAGTTTTTCAAAATTGAATTAGTTTACACTGTAAGATAAGTTGTTGTGTAAATAATCTGCGTGATGTTTAGTTTAAGTCACGGATAATACAGGAATAAAGAGAAATATTTCAACAATATGAGAAATATTTCAACAATATTTCTATTTTCAGACGAATAAACGCAAACTCCATTACATACTACATACTATAACGTAACATTCAAGAAATGGATGCCCGACAGTTTTTTCAAATTGAATTTGTTTACGCTGTAAGATAAGTTGTTGTGTAAATAACCTGCGTGACGTTTAGTTTAATTCACGAATAATACAGAAATAAAAGGAAATATTTCAACAATCTTTCTCTTTTCAGACCGAATAAATGCTAACTCCATTACATACTATAATGTAACCTACCAGAAATGGAGACCCGAAAGTTTGGGGACTCCTGGGTTTGGGTCCCGTTGGTTGCGTTGGTGAAACTTCAATGTTATAACCATTTTTACAGCAAAAAAAAAGTATATTCTTAATTAAATATGAAATTTCTCATGCAGTTACCTCACGCAATTACACTACAACATCAAAAAATAAAGCGCAGTTCTCGACATTGTTATTTTATAATAGGACCTAGAATCGTTCTTCTAATTGTTTTTTTTACAAAGCTTTTTTCCAGCCCCACTTTAATGATTTCCGGAAAAAACAATCAACGTTGAATTTTTCTTCTTTGCATATTTCAGGTTTCTAAAGATCAGACAACTTCCTGATTCTCCTATAATAATGTTTCATTCTTTACAAAATTATTTTTCGCCGCCTCAAAACTTGCAAGAAAAATGATCACAATGAAACCATATCTTCTTCATCGGTGCTGCTATTGAATAAAGCGATAAGTTCAGTTTTTGTAACTCCCTTGCTTGTTTTCGGGCTTTAAAAGAATGTCTCAATTTTCTTTTCGAATATTATATTTGTGAATGAACATCTTAATGAATTGCCAGACAGTATTGACATAAAAAATATTTAAATATTTGATATTAATCTGACACATCGTAAGTTGTAAACGCCTGTTCTAATCAGACCAATAACATTCTGTATATATAGGGAGAAAGTTTTTCTGTAACGAAAAGAAATTTCTTTGATGTGTTGGGTTACGGCTGGAAAATCGGGAAAGAATGTTCAAGCGGAAGACATCAACTTTTGTAAGTGCCCAAGGGCTATATTATTTTAATATTTTGAAATTGGGATGGGTTACAAACGGATGCAAAATTAAAGCTAAAAACATTGTTTAAATTTTAATTTTATTCATTATAACCATAATAAATGTACGATTCATAGAACTGGGATTATATGAAATTTAAACTCTAATATGCACTAAAAATGTGTAAATTATGCAATAAAACTAAGTATATGCGCTTAAAACTAGAATATAGTACCTAATAATCTTATACTAAAACCAAGAAAGTTGTCACATTAAAATTCAAAATAGCTCCTGTATTTTGTACTTTGTTACTAAGGCGGTGAATACATATTAAAACAAATATTTACGCTGAAAGTTGTATGCAAATTAATTACTTTAACTGTAAAAAAATCTTACAATATATTTCTCTCTTGTAGAAAGCTTTATTTTTTCATTTAATATCAATTTGAAAAATGAAAATATCTTTTCAAGTACTACAAAATATCTTTAAAGTAAAGAAAAATCCTGCCAAAAACGATTAGTATGAGTTTATTTTTAAAAATTAGCGCTTTTATGCACTGAAATGCCCTAATGTCAAGAGGGGCAAATATACTATCGCAATATGCATTCAATTCGGGTTCTAATGACCATTACCGTATTTTACTTGTTAAAAGCAATAGTTTAACATTTAATCATAAAATAGTAAATAGTTGTCCCCTTCAATTGTCTCTTCTTACAATTTTATTAGTAACAATGTGTTTGAAATTAAAATTATCATCATAAATTTAACGTTTCTTTTTCATAAAATAAAAGTTATCCCCTTCAACTAAATAATTCTTTTTCTGATAAAATCAAAAATGTCCTTATAAATTAATTAGTTCGTAGCAATTAACGGCAATTTTTAAATATAGATATAATGCACTTTAATACTGGCCCACTATTAAATTGCATTTGAGAAAAAATCAACTAGAAAATTACAACGGATTTTCAGATATTTGAATCATAAGTGGATCGTGGAAAAAAATTTACGTATTTTTCAGCAGAAACTATTAGAAAAATAAAAATAGAGGCACAATTTATAATTCTGGTTCTAGAGATGAATACACTGCAAATTCAGTTTTATTATGTTTTCACTTCTTTCACTCCAATCTCAAACTTGACAGACATTAGTGCATTAGATTGACAGCATTGGATTAGTAATGAACAGCATTCCGGTTTAAATTATCGTTTTACCGGCACAAATTATGTTTATGGTATATAAATAAGTCGCAAAAGATGTTCTGGTATAGTTAAAACAATTTTGATGAATTGTAAGCAAAGAAAAGTTTTGAAGAAGATACTAATTCTTCAGTGTTTTTAATGCAAAAATACAACAATCTGGAGTGGAGCAAAATCTCTTTTAGCTAATTACTTAATATGTGTTTCTTAATATTTTGTTTTTAACAATGAAATTTTTAAACTTATAGTGTTTTAGTACCGTATAATGAGGGAACATTGCTCCTGTAGAGATAACATTGCTCCAAAAAGTGTGTAAGTTTTTTTTACTGATTTTTGGTCTCGAATTGGCAACTTGCCCACCTGTTTACTATTATCTTCTACCTAGTTGAAAGAAAGTCCACATTTTCAACCACTTTGTCACTGAAGTCCTCGAAAATCAGTAAAAAATCTTTGGAGCAATGTTATCCCTACAGGAGCAATGTTTCCCCATTTTACGGTACTTTACATTTTTAAAAATAAATTTAAAAAAAAAATTCTTATGATTTTTTACGCTTTTATAGAGGGACGAAATCTGCCTCGATATTATTGCATTTTGAACATATTTTTGCATTTTGTTCTCATAGTTCAGCAAAAAAGTGCTCTATATTAAATATGCTACTATTTTCTTATAAATTTATTGCTTATCATAGCAAGATCAATGCAAGCTTTTAGCTGGGAGAAAAAACTTGCAGATGAAACATTGCATTCAAAGAAATTTAATAGAATGCTGAAGATCATAAAACAAAGGTCACCTATGAACTAAAAATAAAAAATTTTAAAAAAACTTTTACAATTTCGTTTCCTTACTAGAAAATCGCCCGTCAAGGTATGACGGGTGAAAATTGCTTCTATATTTGAACGAAGCCATTGCCTGTTTGATGATATTTTGATAGTTGAAATTGTAATACAGTAGAGAACCAATTATCCGGGAAGTTCGGGACCATCGCTATCCCGGATATCTGAATTTCCCGGTTTTCTGGATTGCTAAAAAGCGCTATTGGCCGATTGTTTGTAAAATTTAAATTACTATATAATAAATAATTAAGCATATTAAAATAAGAAGAAAACAGTTCAGAAATGCTTATGAATATCGAAATATAAAAAACTATTATTGTGAGAATAATTTAAACACTAAGTTATTCATAATACATGAGACCCTCACATTCTGTTTGGAAAAGAAAAAAAATCCACCACTTTTCGATGTTTTAAAACGAAAGAAAATGAAGGGAAGGGCAAAAATTAAGTTTTTGAACCTAAATCTGCAAATTTCTACTATGTGTATAAAAAAAAATTCGCTTTCTATGCGACAATATTCATTTCCTTAGCTATCAATTAGAATAAAACACGAAAATTTCAAACTTACGAATGTACTTTTTAGTTCAAGAAAATATTTCGGAAATTTTGACCCGCATAAAGGATAACCATTTTAAGTTAGTGTTTGCAAACATTTTCTCGAGTTATGCGTGAGTAATATGTTGTTTATTAAGAAATCGTTCATATTCTTTTTGGTATTTCAAAAAAAGAAAAAAAAAGCTTAATTTTCAAAAATTGCCAAAATTGCTTATTTTAAAAAAATAACGGGAAAGTAGGGAAAAAGTTACCGGTTTTCTGGTTTCCCGGTTTATTGGTTCCCGGATAAAAGGTTCTGCACTGTACTCACTCCAGTGGATGAACCCTAAACTCCAGTAGATAGCGTTCATTGTTGACCACGTTTTCGTTTCTTCATTCCCCTAAAATGAGTCTTACCAGTAAAACAGTTAAGTGACGGGATGCAGTTCAGCCTTGTCAAAATAAAACATTTCTCTGCATGAGATAAATAAATATCTTTGTGCTGAAAAGTAAGGTAAGAAATAACAACGTCAAAAAGCACAAATTGCAGACCACTGCAGACACGTGTTTCGGCGTTACAAGGAACGCGTTTTTCAATGCAAAATACCCTTCTTTTATTTTAAAACAAACAGAAAAGACAATGGCTAGGAAACTAATTGAATTGAAATAATAAATTTTGATTAGTTTAACTGTTACCATAAATCCGGTTGTTTTTAGTGTAATAAAAGTGAAGTGCATTTTACGGTAAAACGGCCATCTTGCATCGCTATAGTAACATCTTATTTATTTAATTAAAACTAATAAATTTAAAAGATAATTTAAAAAAAAACTATTTAGATGTGCTTAAAAAATCACAAAGTAAAGGGTGTCCCAAAAATAACCGAAGATTTCAATTTGCCGCCATTTTTGCAGTAAATTGTTGGCGAGCCTGAAAATAGAATAATTCGACAACTGAGATTTTAGGGTTGGTAAAAATAGAGTGTAAAACGATACAACAAGGTTTTTTTCATTATTAACAATATTTTGAAAATTATAAAAAAATTGAGGTTGGTCAAACAGTAGCTGCTCCTAGTGCTCGAGATATAGCGACATGGTTATGCACGGGTGGTTGTGTGCTCGTTGACATAGACTTTTGACTTCAAGAAACACGTTAAGACGAAATCTAATGTGGTTAAGTCACACGATATAAGGGTCACATTCTGATCCCCGATGACAGTTACTGTTTGAAGAGTAACTGTTATCGGGGACCTCGACTTTCATTAGCTTTGAAATATTGTTCAATAATGAAAATACGTTGTTGTATCGTATAACGCGGCATTTTTATTAAACCTAAACTCTCAGCTGTAAAATTGTTCTTTATCAGGGTTACCAACAATTTACTTTAAAAATGGAGGCATATTCAAATATTGGGACACGCTTTAAGAGTGATTTCATTACCAGAACCGGAAAAATGGTTCATAAAAGTTTAATGAGTTAACTGCCACCTTTGTGAAAAATTGTATCGTTATTTTAAATATTGTAATAATTCACGAATACGTAAAATATTTAAAAAACAATTTCTGCTTTTTTAGGTTCTATGAAAATAAACAAATAAATGCATAAAAACACTAATTTAAAATTGCGTAATGTATTTCTCATCATAATATACTAACATCGCAAACTGTTATCAACTATATCAAGAAATCTAACTATATTGTATTTTGCGAATTTCTCTCTTAGATCATACTGGTTCTGACAAATTTTGCAACAAACGTGCTGTGTATTGGACATCCATCTTCTAACTTGGGAGAATATGGCGGTCAAAACGTAAGAACTTTATGCCTTCACTTTCAAATTATGTCATATTCTATAGAACTCATCACCATAACACAAAAAGAGATATTTCTAAAGTATTACCAGCGATACGTTGCATTAAGTTGAAAATTTGCTTCAAATTAGTCGCCACATTTAGGTCGAAAATTTTGTCCCAAATTAGTCGCTATATTTAAGTCAAAAATTGTGTCCCAAATTAATCTACACTTGAATACTTTGATACGGAATATTGATACTGATGATTTAATGAGTAGATTATTGATTAGACAGATATATGAAAAATGAGATAGCAAAACAAATCGGATATTCAAACTATTCCATCTTCTCTTTTGACACTGAAGACCACTAGGACTCAAATTCTTTGTGAGCTGAAATTTGACCATAGAGGGCATCACACTCTTGTAATTTATTTAAATCAAGTCGATTTCTTTAAAAGAACTAGCTGTGCTGTATACTGTTTAAAAAAAAATCCTGAAATGTTACGGTAAAAATTACTGGCATCCATGTTGCCAGTAACTTTTACCGTAAAATCTTATTTCACTGAAAATTTTTACGGTAGAATAAATGAGAGTTAAGAAACGTAACATGCGAGCAGCAGGTTCAAACTCGGGGCATTCGCACTGGCAGGCGGCTTTGCTGGCCACCATACCAGTTTGGACATATCGTGTGAGAGGAAATACTGTGTCATGTGCTTCGCACTGTAACCCAGTAAGTCACGTAGTGTATCAATTAGAGCTGTAATCGTTGTTTTTTTTTCGGTACCATTTATTGTGAGTCTTCGCTGTACTGCAAACACGCCGTTTTACAATAATATTTGCCACAAAAGTTTACTGAATTTTTACCACTGTACTTTTAAATGCTACGGATATTTATGAGTTTTACATCTATGTTTTAACTATGACCACTTTAGTCCATAACAAGTCATAAATGTATATGGGAAAAAATGTCATACGACGGTTTAGAAAATTTTTTTTGTTCGTAAAATTCAGTGCAATATGTTTTTTATTAATGCAATGTTAACTATCAAAAACAGAAAATTGAAGTTTTCAAAAAAGTTTTGTGCTTCTTATCCACCGAAGTAGATAATAGCTTATTATCCACCTAACCTGGGTTTAATGGACACCTGACCATACACTTTTTCAGCTGTTTTATCCATATGTTTAAGCTTTTTTGATTCAGACCTTTTCGTTTTTACAATTAATAGTTTAAAGTACATTAATCTTCTTGTGTCATTCTTTATTTTGCTTAAAATTAAGTATTTTGTAAATTATGAGGAAAAAAAATCATTCATTCTTATCATTAGAGGTGTTCGCTCCTTGCTTGCTCCGCTAGTCTAACCCGTACATCTACGTTCAGACGTTCAAAAATTGTTTAGTTAATAATTTAATCAATCAAAATTTCTCTCCTCCTTTTTATTTCGTTCGAAAACCTCTCATAGACAGATACAAATAAAAAATGACACATACTAATATCAAGTTGTTTTTAAACTAATTTAAATGCTATTATAAAAATATTAAAGTAAAACACTTTCTTTGGGTAATTAATTTCCTTCTTTTTCATTTATTCATTTAGTTGTTATTTTATTTTTTTGAATTTTTTTTAAAAATCTCCATTAAAAATAACTGACTTGATTCAAGTGAAACATCATGTTTACTGTTTCATCAATGTATGATTTATCATATTTCGTAGAGTTTTACAGTGATCTAAATGCATTTAAAGTAATAAAAAGCATACATTTCGTAAACTAATACTTCAAAAGTCGTTACTTTGTTAATTTAAAACAATTTAATGTTTAAAAAACATTAAATAAACATAATAACATGCACCGGTGTTTTTCAAACCTCTCAAATATAAACACTAAAGTATCTCCATTTTTTACAAGTAACTAAAATAAAAAATTTAAAAAAACCCCGACTGGGCCGCAAATGTGGAATTGAGAAGAAATGTTTAAAATCCTTTTCAAAAGCCTTGTACAATTGAAAATCAATTACAAATATTGTGTTTGTTGACAAATAGAAACTGGCAACAGATAAAATCTTAAATCACTGCTTTTAATTTCCTTGTCGGCCAACAATGAGTTCGGTTACTAATCTTTACTAATAATAAAGATGAAAGTCTCTCTGTCCGGAGGATGTCTGGATGTCTGTAGGATGTCTGTGACGCGCATAGCGACTAACCGTTCGGCCAATTTTCATGAAATTTGGCACAAAGTTAGTATGTAGCATGAGGGTGTGCACCTCGAAGCGATTTTTCGAAAATTCGATGTGGTTCTTTTTCTATTCCAATTTTAAGAAAAAAAATATCATGAGATGGACGAGTAAATTACGAAATTATCATAACGTGGAACCGTAACATGGGCACAAGCCAATTGGCGAGAAACGAAATTATCATAACGTGGAACCGTAACATGGGTACAAGCCAACTGGCCAGAAAATTCACCATACATTATTTGTAAATATACAGGCGAACCAAAAGACCTTTTGATTTTTCTATTACGGGCAAAGCCGTGCAGGTATCACTAGTCGCTGAATAAAGGATTAGCCGTATTTAAAATATGCTTTAAAAAAGCGTTATAATTCAACTTCTATGTAACATGGAAATTTCAAACACATTCTATCAGACGCAGAAAAAAATACTCTTTATTTTGGTACTAAATTAAAAAAAAATTTAAATATATTTTCACTGCAAAAATTGTGACAAAACTTTTAGTGGTTTTTAATTAATATCTTCGTTAATTAGGGTTATCCAAAGACGCAACCTAGCTAAAAAACACTCTTGATCAACTCTCCTTTCGCACAAAAAAAAAAGGTTTTCAAAATCGGTCCATCCGTTTATGCGCTAGAGTGCCACAGACAGAAACACACACACCCAGACCGTCAAACTTATAACCCCCTTTCTTTCTGTGTCGGGGGTTAATAAAACGAACCACATTTAAAGAAAATGATTCATATTTTATCATCTGTACATATTAAATTATATTTCCACTTAGATTCCACCGAAACCTTACGCCTTCAATTACCACGTTGCCGATGACCATGGAAATGTGCAATTCAGAAGAGAGCAGGCGGACTCATCTGGAATAGTGAGTGGTTCCTACGGCTACATGAACATCAACGGATTGTATAGAACTGTCGATTATATCTCAGATAAAACCGGATTTAAGGCACAGGTCAAGACCAACGAGCCTGGAGTCGGAACCGGACCAGGTCCGGCTGATGTAGAAATCAAAGCTAAGCCTGTTCCTGCTGGACTTCAGGATATGTACCAGAGAAATCCCATGCCATCTTTGCCATCCGGCTACCCTGGAAAAAAGGGTTGAAAACGTTCAAACTATTGCAAAAACGGAAATGCATTATTAATGCTCTGAAATTCCGGTAGAAAATTTAATGTGGAACAATTGAAAACTTTCTATTAGATGTCTATTTTCTTATGAGTGGCAAATGGAAGCAAATGAAAAAGTATTGTACTGGCGTATCCATTGATTTGTGTTCTTGAACATACATGTAAATAAAATTTAATAAAGTTTGATAAAGAAATAAAATAAAATTCGAAAAACTAATTCTTGCTGTTGTGTGTTGATACTGGACAGGAGAACAAAAAGTCGCGCCATCAAAATTTGTAAGATTAGATGCTCAATTTCATAACACTCAACCCTTGTCTAAGACGCTAAAACGGTAAAATAGTAAGCAGATAGTTAAATAATTAAACTACTTTAACAAAGGGCAATGTTTGCTTGTGTGTCAGAGTCGGACATTGTAGTAAAATTCTGCATGCAAGATTATTCTGCTGATGAAAATAAGTTTTTTTTAGACTTTAACTGCATTCTCTCTCTTTTCTTTAAAGAAAATTAGCCTTTTCTATTCTTTTTGTCTCTTCTTTAAAATGCAAATAAATCAAACATATAGGTTTAAAAATTACCCAAGACGATTTTGAAAAGGAATTCAGTTTGACATTATGTAAAAAGGTATCTCAAATAACTGCTACGAGCGGTTTTGTTACTTAGATTAATATATATATATATATATATATATATATATATATATATATATATATATATATATATATATATATATATATATATATATATATATATATATATATATATATATATATATATATATGTGTGTGTGTGTGTGTGTGTGTGTGTGTGTGTGTCCTGTAGTGATTTAACAACAGTAAAATTAAGTTATCTTATTCGTACATGTAATACTTTTATACATTAATTTATCGACAAGAGAAAAATAAATATAAGCAGACAGTTATTGAAAAGCGCTAGGAAAATTCATTGTCCCTCCAAAATTAGATATCTTCTTTTATTTTCTTTACTAATAATAAAGCTGAATGTCGGGATCTCTGTCTGGATGTCTGAATGTCTGTCGTCCAATTTTCCTGAAATATGGCACACGATTAGTTTATAGCATAGGGGTGTGCACCTCAAACCGATTTTTCGAAACTTCGATTTTGTTCTTTTTCCATTCTAATTTTAAGAACATTTTACCGAGTAAATTATCATAACGTGGACGAGCGCAAATTACCATAACGTGGACGAGAAAATTATAACGTAGAACATGGGCGAGCAAATGGGCATTGCAAATTGGCAAGAAATTCATCATTCATTATTTGTAAATATACAAGTGAACCAAATGACCTCTTAATTTTCAACTACGGGCAAAGCTGTGCGAGTACCGCTAGTTACTAATAATAAAGTCGAATGTCTGGATATCTGTCAGTATGTCTGTGACGCCTATAGCGCCTAGACCGTTCGGCCGATTTTTTATGAAATTTGGCACAAAATTAGTTTGTAGTATGAGTATGTGCAGTGCACCTCGATGCGATTTTTCAAAAATTCGATTTTGTCAGTTTTCAATTCCAATTTTAAGAACATTTTACCGAGAAAATTATCATAATGTGGACGAGCAAGCTACCATAAAATGGGCAAACAAATGAACATAGCAAATTGGCGAGAAATTCATCATCCATTATTTGTAAATGTACAGGCTAACCAAAAGACCTTTTAACTATCTAATACGGGCAAAACCGTGCGTGTACCCTAGCAAATTAATAAAGAAAAGATCAGATTAGAGTTAAAAGATTTTTTATTTTCGATTCAATAGAATCTAGGTTTAGACTGGTTCATCCAGCAACTGACGGATGCGTTACCAAAAAAAAATAATAATAATTTCAATTTTGACATCTTGAATTCAAATTATGTTTTTCGCAATCACGAGTGTGTGTATGTAGGCATGTGTGTTTGTGTGTGTGGGGGGGGGGTGTTTGTGTCTACGGGTTATGTTTATGTGTGTTTGTGTCTGTGTGCTGGCATAAGTGTGTGGGTAGTTGTGTGTATGAATGTGTGTGTGGGGGGGGGTATTTGTATGTGTGTGTGGGGGGTATGTGTATGTGTGTGTAGGCATATGTGTTTGTGTCTGTGTGCAGGCAGGAATGTGTGGGTAGTTGTGTGTGCGTATGTGTATGTATGCGTATGTGTATGTAGGCATATGTGTTTGTGCCTGTGTGCAGGCATGAATGTGTGGGTAGTTGTGTGTATGTGTGTGTACGTGTATGTGTGTATAGGTGTATGTGTTTGTGTGTGTGTATGTGCGCGTGTGTGTGTAGTTGTGTATGTATGCGCGTGTGTGTAGGACATGGATGCAACCTGGAGACGGCTGTCGCTATAGGAGCAGCATCGTGAGGAGCCGGTCCACGGTGATGGTGCGGAGGGTGGCGGTGGAAAAATAAAATGATAGGACATCAAAAACAGTCAAATGAAAGCAATAAGCAATCGTGATTGCTCAAAAAAACTTCTTTTTTAGTATTTTTCCTCAAAATTTGTCTCATGAACGAAAATTTAAAAAAAAAAAAAAAAAACATGATCATAAATCTTTAAGTGTACAAATCAGTAATTCCTGTATATTCTCGCATCGCAGTATTAATAGTAAAGCAGTAAAAATGTACCAAACTGCTATTTCAGATTTAAAAAAGCATATTTCGTGATTTTTCTCAGATTATATTGCTACATTTCATTTTTCGAATACTTTCCTGCGAACGCGAGAATCCTTCTTCCCACCATTGAATCTAAATAATACCGTAGAATGTGGAAACTAACTCGCGTACAGGATTACGTCTTGTTCGAGCGAACTTTATAGATGTTCGTCTTTAGAAAATCTTTTGACTTTCAACGGTAATGGACTATAAGAGATCTTTGACCTGTCACACTACATGAATTTCAGAAGAAAGCAGCTGACAAGATAAAATTCCTTGATGAAAAAAGAATGATTTATTGATTGGCAACTGCTTTAATATATATATATGACTGTTGAAATCAAGTTCAGCCATTTGAAGTTTTATATTTCGTGATCCGAAGATGGTGGGAACGGTCATTGTCATAAGCAAGGTAAATGATTTTTTTTTATTTTATTCAAAAAAAAAAAAAAAATTATATATATTACAGTTATTATTCTTACATTGGAAGTGATTACAATGGGGTGGTTTCCTTCAGTCAAAAGTACTACTTTTAATCATTGAAATGGATAGAATGAGCAAAAAAAAAAAAAATTGTATGGACCCAGAAAATATTCATTTTTCTAACCTTTTTTTTTAATTATTTTTTTAAAATGTCCAATTTTTCAAACAAGGCGTCGTCTTTATGACGTCACAAATGATGCAATTTTACGCGTCCTTCTACTACGTTTCCACGTTATGATAATAAAGCAGCGAATTAAAATACACGTGAGTAAAGATGCGAATTAAATATTTTGTTCTGTGAATGGCAACATTGAATGGTATTTCCACACGACAGAAGTGTTAACAATGAAAGCGCAACGATTTATTTATTTATTTTTTTAATATTAAAACTTAATAAATTATTTAAAAAATGGTCAGATCCTATGTTTTTAAGCATGCTCTTTCAGAAAAAAAAATACTTTTATTATTTTGGAACGACCCCATTGGGAACCAGATATAACTTTTTTATGAGCATTAAAATTAGCGTAACAATTGAGTTTAAAAAGAGCAGCAATCTGAAAATAATCTTCCTGCAATGATAAAAGAAAAAGTAATAATTAATGTCTCATATACATTTTTTAATGTGTAAATAAGGGTAAATAAATAAAGGTAACACGAGGACTAAAAGCTACTTTTTCATAGTTAAGTGATGGTTTTAATACAGAATAAAACCAGTTTTTCAGGTCGTATTCAAATAATTGTTGCACCTTAGATTTCAGGATTTTTTAAACATTCCAAAACAAAGTATTATAGTTTTTGATTACTGATGTAGGTTCAAGTTTTTGTATTGCAATTAAAATAAAGTAAATAAAATGTGAAATTTAACTATAACAGTAAAATCGATTCAATACCTATTCTTTTCAAAATTACTTTATTTTAAAAAAATCCATTGAAATAATTTGAAAATTTTCTTTCTATAGGGCCGTCAGTGAACCACATAAGAATTTTCGTTTTTTTTAAAAGAAAGGACATTCAACTCAAATTTCACGTTAACAATTGGAACAATTTCTCAGTATATTTCTATTTAATAATAATACTCACTTCATGATAAATATACACAATAAAGAATGAAAATTAAAAATAAATGTTTTAGCATGTGGTCCATTCATGGCTACCGGTTGCTATGGATGGACCATCGAGTTTCCATCGATGGACCAAATTCTCAAATTAAATAATCAATGCATATCTTGCAAATATTTATAACAGGCGATCAATAAACACTACAAGTAACAATAAATTGTAGAAAAGTCATTTATTTTCTAAAATGTTTTTTTTTTCGGAGAAGAGGAACATAAAAAAACCCCATCACTCACACAACACACAGCTGTTGTCATCACACCTTTTTCACCACCTGATACTTTTCCCAACCTGAAACCGTTCGTATCTAATATCTTTTCAACTTCTTTTGAACTGTTGGAAGTTTTGTTTAATCCATTTTGAAAATTTTTGTTCGACATAAGATCGTGCTTGCTGACAAGGCTGTCTAAAATGTCAAAGAACTTATTGACCATTTCCTTACTGAAGCCAGTGGCTTTAGTCTCAGATTACCAGAAAATATAGTACTAACAGACTTTTTGTCTTAATTAAATCTGTTATTTTGCCCAGCCTCTTGAAAGGCCAATTCCTCCAATTTTTCGGAAGTAATTCGAAAAACGTCTTTCCTGATTTCAAAATCTGATTCAATTCTTATTTCGGAGGGCTTACCTCTTAAATTTCTAATAAGTGCCAAAGGTAACAACAAACTAGTTTTTATCTTTCATGCGACTGTTTAAAGTTGCTTTCGGGACTCTATATTGTCTGCAGACTTCGTTAAGAACCATACCCCCATCTCTACAAGCTACTGTATTACATTACATGCTCTCACTTGCTCACTGACCATATTTTACTAATTTATGCATTTTTCTGGAACAGCAAAATAGTCGAAACTGTATTATTATGTTTTTAATTTTTAATCAATTTGATAAAAATTTTGAGTTGAAATTATAATAAAGAAAAAGAGTTTTCATGATTTACTAAGAATTTTTTTTTCATTATTATCATATTTATTTTAAAACAATTGAGCAATTTTCCAAAGTAATTGAGCTGAAGTTACAACAATATTTGCAATTTTCCATGAATAAACCACTTTGTCAGGTGGTCCATTCATGAAAACTTCCAGCGGACTAAATATTCAAAGCATGTTATAACTAAATGAAAATCTCAATAATTAGTAAGATAGTGGTAGAAATTATACCTGGCCGATATACAATAGAATGAAGTAATTTTAGCTACTTTACGACTCTGTAGTAGATAGTTTTCAGACAAAGGAAGGTGCTAAAATTAATTACGCGTCTGCACAAACTGTGGTAAGTGAAATATCTTCACGGTGTAGCCATGGAACCGGTCCATTGACGGCAACCTTCCTCTATGTGGCCAACAAGTTTTTGCCGTTTCAATAGTCTGCTTTTTTCTTGCTTGATTAAAAAATGAAGCTCATTACAGTTCCCGAATTTCTGAACTTTATTTTATTCAATGCTCAAATTAGTTTCGTAAACGATTTTTTTCTCCCGTTAGAGCTTTTTTTTCAGACAAGTTTGATCCTGTAATTCTGAATTTTTTTCTGAAACAGATTTCTTCATTTAATTCAAAAATTATAATCTTTTACATCATTTTTTTTCTTTTTATGATCTGATCTCTTATTTAGACAGATAAATGCATCTTAAGTTAAGATGACAAATTAAATGTTTCCTGTCAAACATTTTAATACACATACATCCGTACTCTTGGATAAACTTCGAAGGACAATAAGAACTGTTTCAATCATTTTAAATAAAATTTTGTACGAGCTTAAGTTTTAGTATGAACGAATTGCATTGTGTGAAATGATCTACAAGTATAACGACATTCAGTATTGATGCTAAATTTTGAATAAAATTAGGATTTGAAACTCTTGAATGTACGTATAAGTAACAAGACAGTTGCTTTCAGAAAACTCATGCTAGTCTTTCTAGAAATTCCAAGAAATTCCAGAATTTCAAATCTTCTTCTTTCGTTTTGGGGTACGTTCGAATAGAGCTACCGGTTAACGAACCAGTGACTGACCTGGCACGCTGTAATATAGCTACCGGTTAGCCTATCGTGTATGAAAACATTCTATGGACATTATATGAATTGAACATTAATACCACGCAAAAAGAAACTGGCTATAGTTTTCAGTTTTGCATTTGAAAATTTTTGTTTTTCCTTTTTTGTTGTTGTCGTACTCACAATTATAATTCCAGGTTATTCTTCTGTGCTTAATAAACTATTCACAAGGCAAAGGAAACACAGCTCAAGTCGTTATTGAAAAAGCACCAGTTAAAGTGCAATTTGTAAGTAAAATATTTTTGAAAACATTTTTGTCAACAGGTATTTCATAACAAGCTTTCCATAAATGATGTCACACTTTTTTTCAACATTTTCGACCCTGTTACAAAGTGTTACCTTTTAACTTGCACCCCCCTCCCTTGTCACATGTCGTGCTGTTTTATAAACGTATTCTTAGAAAACACGCGTGATGTCACACTTTTTTTTCAACATTTTTGACCCCTCCCCACCCCCTGTTATAAAGTGTTACACTTTAACTTACCCCCCCCCCTTGGCACATGTCATGCTATTTTTCTTCAACGTATTCTTATAAAACACACGTGATGTCACACATCTTGCTGCCCCGTTCCTCCCCCTATCACAGATTGTCACCGTTTGTGGGATCCCTTCCCCCTCCTCAATGCGTAACCTCATTTGTGAACAGCTCCCTAACATATCTATGTTTGGACAATTTATTTATTTATTTCTAATTTATTTATTTATTTATTATTTTGCTATTCTTTCTACCTCTGTCATAGTTTTCATCGATGTACAACATACACAGTTCTCATGTATAACAAAGTTCGGTTATTTATCATTGTACTAGTATCCCATTTCAATATAATGTGATCACCAGTGTACCTATTCCTTTATTTCAGGGAATTTCACTCCCGTTGGTTCGAGGGTCCAGCACCTGCATAAGGAAAAATTTTGACCCTTTCTCAACTTTTTTTTTACTTGCCAGATTATTATTATTATTTTTTTAATTAAAAAGAAAATTAACGACGAAATTGAATTTTAAATACTATATTTACCAAAAATCTATATTTTTAAATTCCAGAACACAGATTTTTTCTTTTAAGGTTGGCATAACTGGACTGTAATCACATTTATCTTTTGTTTCATCTCGCAGTTTTGTACTCCAATTGGATTACAAAATTATTTTTTTATAGTATTTCAGGATTTTATATTAAAAGTTTATTTACTGATTTTACAGCTCCAGGAACTACATTTACGTATTGCGAACAAATCGCCGTTAAAATATTATTATCACCTTACTTTTCAGATTTTTTTAAGAAAAAAAAAAAAAAAAGAAAAAAAAAACACTAGTCCGCTATTTTTATTATTATTATTATTTCACTCTTTGCGGGTGAAAAAAGGCCTGTTGATTATCTCTTATAAGCTTTAAGATTTTTACTGTATAGTCCGATCATCCTGTTGGCCAATACTATTTTCCGCGCTAAGAAAGAAAAATGCCTGCTCTTTATTTTATTGACAGTTAAAACTAGCAGCTTAGCAAGCTTTAAATATTTCAATTAAAGCAATTTAACACAAGGATAAATGTTTGTGTGTAGATGGACCCTCGATTCATGTTTTTGCATTAACCCACTCAAACAGTTAATTTTATCTGAAATATGATATGTAACATTATTTATTGCAGTTTCAGCCATACAGGCCGTTTGAATTTGCCTTTCAATCCAATGATGGACTTGGAACAACTCAACACAGAATGGAAGCAGGTGACGGGAGTGGTGCTGTAACCGGCGCTTACGGATATATTGATCCATATGGTATATACAGATCAGTTGAGTACATCGCTGATGATAATGGATTTCGAGCAGTCGTAAAGACAAACGAACCGGGAACTGCAAACCAAGATACTGCTGATGCTTTGTGGATCGTACAGCCACCACCAAGTACCATTCAACAAGCAAGTATGTATAGTTGTCAATGATTACGGAATATTCTTTATTGGGAAAAATACACGGTATAAGATAGGGGGCCCAAAAATCTTTAAAAAATAAAAGAAATGACTTACTCCTCAAAGGTATAAATATTTCACGATAAAGCATAAAATTCCTCAGACATTGTTGCAATATTATTTGAATAAATATTCAAGCAACAAACGGTTAATATTATCAGCATGTTGAAAGTCTTAAGGACAAATAGTTGAGCAATAACATTCTTCAGTTAAGGTTTTCCCCCAACAAGTGTTCCTAATATCATCTACACTAAGAAAGAGTTGGAAAATCAAAGCATTTGAGAACAAAAATTATTTTACTCGAACAGGCTTTTGCATGCATTTGTAAACAATGTATAGTGGGTTAATAAGCTACAATTTTAGAAAGTACAAACTCTCTTCTGTCTCTTTCTCTCTCTTTTACCACATTTTTCATAAAACCAAAGAAAATACTTCTTACATCTTAATCAAGTTACAGTATGTTCGTCATGACCAGCTTGTGGTTCGTCAAAAGGGTCTTAAACCTTTATTTTTTCTATGCATATTTTTTGCTTGTGGGGTATTTTTTTAGAACTGGTAACAACAGCTGCTGATCCAACCTTGGAATTTGATGCATAGAGTAATGAAAGGGTTGATGTTGGTCGGTGTTACTCTGTTCATGAATGGGATATGCTGCTGAAGGATTTGAAATGGAAGATCCGGCATTTGTTCCTGCGTTCTGTGTATCGCCGAGTGGGGGATAATTAGAATCCTTTGGTGGGGGATATTAGGAACAACCCAAGCAGCAAACATAGTGGTCTTTGCCACCAGATTTGCACTGTAAACCCGAAATCAATCTAACTTAACCAATCACCTATTACACGTAGTTCTACATAGTGCACTCTCAGAAATGGACTTGCAAATTTGACTAAATTTTCTTCGTTTTTGACGAAACCACTTCCAGGGATATGCTCCGAGCGAACATTTCGTCAAATTGAAGAAACTGCTTTTGTTAGTGGTTTGAGGATGCGAATTTCGTCAAATGTAACGAAATATTTCTTCATTCTAGTTTCGTCAAATTAACAATCATTTTCGTACTTTTGAGAGCATTAGTTTCGTCAAATAAATTTCGTCATATATGAGGACGTTAATTTCGTAAATTTGTAAGAAAATTTATTTCCTTTTTTTCTTTTTGAGCACATTAGTTTTTTTTTTTTTTTTTGAGAATACAGTCGAACCTCGTTAATTCGAACACGCTTAAAACAAATAACTGCTGAAATGAACTTTTTTGCAATCCTTGTCTTATTGTTTATTGTTTTTTGGATAAAGCGAAACACGTTTTATAATAATCGGTTTTAATGGTCCCTTTAAGTTCGTTATAACGAGGTTCGACTGCATTTTATAAGATTTGTGTGCGTGTGATCAAATCCTAACTTCAGAATCTTACCACCGTAGTTTCCCACTTTATTGCGTATAGTCGCTTTCACAGGCTGGTCATTTACGGGGTCAGGGGGTCAATTGACCCCCCCCCCCTCCTGTCTTGATTTTTGAACATTCATGTTTTTACACATGACTGGCCGCTGTTTTAGTTCGTTTTCTGTAAAATTTTAATTGAGTACAGACTCTTTGTCATATTTGGGAAAAAATTGAAACAACGGGCATGCAGCCCCCCCCCCCCATCAAAAAAAAAAGACAAACAATTGTTAAAAAAAGATGTACATAAAATATGTCAAGCAAATTTTTATTTATGTAAAAATGCAAACAAACAACTTCTTAAAAAAAGGTAAAACAAATCATTGCAGATTAAACTCCCCATGGTATCTGATTAAACCCCCCATAATGGGGGTTTTCCTTCAAACAATCTAATTTTTGTCGGATATTTTCCAAATTTGGCACAGAGGTTCGTTAATGGAGGCTCGGGAATTCACACAAGGTCGTTTATGTCCCTCTATGTGGGGGGCGGGGGGGGGGGAGGATAGACAACCCCGCATTGGGGGTTCTCCGTATTAAAAAGTTTTGTCCCATCTTTTTTAAATTTGCCATAGAGGTTCTTAGATGCTCAAGAATCACGCAGGGTAGTTTTCATCACTTTATAAGGGGAGGGGGAGGGGAGGGTTCCTTTAAAAAAATCCAATTTTTGTCGGATCTTTCCAAAATTTGACACATAGGCTGTTTGATGCACGGGGATTCACGCAGGGTAGTTTTCGGCCTTCTATGTGGGGGGGGGGGGGCAACCCCTATAGTAGTTTTCCTACAAAAAATCCAGTTTTTGTTGGATCTTTCTGAATTTGGCAGAGTTTCGTTATTCGATGCTCAGGAATTCTCATAGGGTGGTTTTCTTTCCTCTATGGGGGCAACCCCCATACGGGAAGAGTTCTTGTAAAAAAAACAGTTTTTTTCATATCTTTTCCAAATTTAGAACAGAGGTCCTCTGATGCTCGGGAATTCACACATGGTAGTTTTCAAACCTCCATGATGGGGGCGGGGGGAGCAACCCCGCATTGGGGGTTCTCCTTATATAAAAAAAAGTTTTTGTCCGATCTTTTCTAAATTTGCCATAGAGGTTTGATGCTCAGGAATTCAAGGAGGTTAGCTTTCGTCACTGTATGGGTGGGGGGGGGCAACCCCGATGGGGGTTTTCCTTGAAAAAAAATTCATTTTTTGTCGGATCTTTCCAAAATTTGGCATAGAGGTTCGTTCATTGATGCTCAGGAATTCTCATAGGGTAGTTTTCGCCCCGCTATGGGGGACAACCACCAAATGAGGGGTTTTCTTACAAAAAACCAGTTTTATCATGTCTTTTCCAAAGTTGTCACAGATGTCCTTTGACACTCGGGAATTCCCGTTTTCGTCCCGCTATGGAGTGGGAAACCAAGTGTGTGTGGGGGGGGGGAGGTCTTATAAGAACCCAGTTTTTGTCTGATCTGTTCCAAATTTTGTACATTTGTCTTTTGATGTTTCAGAATTCTCATAGTGTTGTTTTCGTTCCGCTATGTGTGGCAAACCCTATAGGAGTTTTCCTTATAAAAATCCAGTTTTCGTCGGATCTTTTCCAGATTCGGCCCAGATATCCTTTGATGCTGGAAATCCACATAGGATAGATTCCCATGGATAGGGTAGTATTCATATGGGGTACTACCCCATGTGATTAAAGAACCTATGTGCCGAATTAGAAAAAGATCTGACAAAAGCCTGGATTTTTGTAAGGAAAACTCCCCTAATTGGGGAGGGGGGTGCCCCTAAAGCGGAAAGAATATTTCAAACTGTTTGAACTACATCACTACATCACGATGTAAGGATGGCGATGCATCACGATGGAGAAATTCCTACATCGCCCTGCCCCTACTTCGAATATAAAAGTGCTACTTCCTCAGCAGACATTGGGTTCCGGAAAAAAAAAAGAAAAATCATGTGCCACTTCTATGCACAATTAGATCGATATATGCTCGGGAGAAAATTACTGAGAAGTTTCTTCTTCATTGCATCGCATGAAAAAATTCCAGAAAAAAAAAAGAAAAAAGAATTGTATCCAACTTATACCACAAATTTCAAAGAAAAAGTACAATAAAATGGACAACTTTAAGTTAGTACATATTTGTTCTAAAATTAGATACAAAAAATAAAATTAGATAACCTTAAGAAAAAGCTTACCTTTTTTTTTCCAATTAATTATTTGTTTTATTAATTTTGCTTGTATGGAGAATATTTATTTGACCAAATTTATGTTTAATACAGGAACTTTATTGTTGCATGCATTTCATACTTCATACTTTGAAAACAATTCTCTGCCAAAATTGCAAAAGGTATTTGAAAATATAAATCTTAAAAAAATGCAGATGTGAAATAAATCTTTTGGTAAAATTAATTTAGTGTAATGTTTGTTAAATAATTATAAAAATATACCTTTGCTTTTTACCCCTAAGTTTTTATTTTTATTTCCAAACATGTGTAACATGAAATCAATGTATAATATACGAACATTTAGAATATTGTTATAACTATGAAAAAGTCTTCGTCTGTCCTTGTTCCGATTATCTCCGTGATGTTGGATCCATCCTAAAAAAGTTTTAAAAAGGAAATATATACATAATAAGTAAAGGTTTAAGTCCATGGGTGTATGCCCTCATGCACATGAATCTTTCTTCTATTTCGAGGAAAGTTTTACGATTAAATTCAGCAGTTTATTTCTGAAATAAAACATGTTTTCACGATTTCTTTCAAAATCTGAGTTTTTTTTTCTTAAGTTAAAAAGCTACGATTCGCTTGTGACTTTGAAAACCTTCAAGTGTAAATAAACTGCATATTTTTATAAAAAAGTACTTCTTTCTACGTTCACAGAAATTCAAGGGCCTCCCAAGAAGAGTTTTTCTGCCAAGACAAAGCCTGCAAATTATACACCAGTAGCCAGTTCGTCTGTGGAGACTGCGGATACACTATCACCAAATTACCAGTTCCAACCGGTTATTGTTCAGTACCCGTATCAAGTCCTAACGAAGGGCAACCCTCTTGTTGCTGTGAAAAATACCAGCTTCTGTTCCAGTTTCGAAATCATCAAGAAAACAAAGGAAATTAACTCCTAGGATTGATGAATTCTCATAAATTGGAATTGCTTTTTCAACGAAATGAATATTTTCGTGTGCGCACAATCTCGAAAAGAAAAAAGAAACGAAGCATGGACTGATGCAAAGTCGCAATTTAAGGTCTTGAAATGGAATTAATTTCAAGGAAAAATACCGTAATTTAGAAAATGAAAGATCCATTCTGCCATGGGCAGGTCAAGGGCAGTAACTGCATTTCTTTCCCTTTTTTTTGCATTTTTGATACCTATTGTACGTTAGATTTACTGTACAAACCTGGTGTGACAGGAACAGGGGGCCCTTGGGGGTGATGTACAAACCTGGCTTACTTGGCTTCCGCTAAAATAAAATTTAAGAAAAGCTCGAATAAAACGTAGGAAATACTGAATTATGACGTGTACCCATTGCTACTATTGAATCCAAAACGCGTTTCTTCAAGTATCTCAAAACCTCATTTCTGTAGATACTGCCATTTACCTGATCACGGTAGCATTATGTGTGGCATCGTGTTGTAACGTAGAAAAAAATAAATGAAAAAAAAAATCTTTCATTTGTATTCAATGCTTTTAATTCCATTTCAAGGTCAAATTTTAAGTATTTCTGTACAGCTACTAGATAAAACAATCTCAAAATTCGTGCAATATTTAATCAGATTTTGTTTTTATTTTAAAAACTGTCACAGAGTTAAAAATTTCGTATCTGCGGAGCGTGACGTGATCGTTGATGATATGTAATGATTTTTTGCTGAATACAGATACGCTAAACATTTTTAATAACAATTTCAGAATATTTATGGTTTTCAGAAATTTTGTGGATTGTAAGGAGACAAAAGTTAATAAAATATATTATTTCCTTTTTCTCTGCACATACGTTTTCAATTATCTGATATTTGTAAAACGAAAATAAAAAAAAATATGTGTCTATAGCTAATGAAAAAAATGCTGTTACCAGGGTCTGATTTAGGGAGGTGAATCTGGTATTTGCGTCGGAGCCCCCAATTAAAACAGGGACAACTTTTAATCAAGCAATCCAAGCATTTTAAGTTATTTTCAATGTTTTAAAATTGTGCAATCATTTCTTTGATTACGCATTTAATTTGTTCCTATAGTTTGTTTTTTAATGAATTAGATGAATTAATTAATGTTTTCTAATAAAATGAAGACAAAATCTACATTATTTTAATTTTGTCCATTATAAATTACAAAATAGACAAGTAATTTCTAAGCATTTTGTTTTTACATTAAATTTGATACTATGCAATAGTTTTTACCATGTAGTTATCGCAACGAAAACTAATATTTTTATTCATGCTGATCGAATGGTCATTTTGTACTGAAAGGAGTCATTACAGTTTGTACATTACGTATTTTATTGCTAACTGGAAAATAATAATCTAGAAGAAGTCATGCCCACTAGTAGCTAAAACAAAATGGCATGGCCTGGCCTAGTCGACCTTCAAAAATTGAATAACAACAATTTTACTTTTGATTTAAAAATTTTGATATCTTTTAGGCAGCTGCCCCAGTTGCTGTTTGTGCCAGAGCTCTCACTATTTTAAATTAGTCCCTATCTGAAAGTGAAGAATGTTTAGTTTCGTATTTTTCGGCGATTAAAGTACATTGACACCAATACTTATTCATTATATAACATTCATTATTGCACATTTTAAATAATCCTGTCTTTTTTCCCCGTCAGGGTTTTATTTTTATTTATTTATTTATTTATTTATTTTTTCAGTTTTTTCATCACTGAACAAAGGTAACATCTCTTGACAATCATGCAGATGGTATCATGTTCGTCAAAATCTATTTTTAATAGCTCTCTAAATGGAATATTCAATGTTCGCACAATCACTGTCTTTCTTAAAGCATATTTTTATTCCCGATTTACTGTTGTATCTTTCAAATCATCATCTTTCTAAAGCAAAAATGGTGCTTGAATCTGATACAAAAGCATATTTTCACGCCATTAAATTATTATTTTTTCGCTGAAATAATCTTTCCGGGGAAAACTTAGCACGAAATCTACAAGCAAGCGATTATAGCTGGAGGCTGTCCACAAATGATATGGCACTTTTTCAACACATTTGACCCCCTTCTCTCTTTATCACAAAGTATCCCACTTCATCATAACCCTCCATCATCCCCTTGTCACATTTCATGCTATGTTACGTATCCATATTGTTGTAAAAATGCTTTTGTTTCAACCAAAATGAATGTCACTTTTCTTCTTACCACCTGCCCCCTCATCCTGTTACAAACTACCATAATTTCTCGAACCACCCTTAAAGTGCAAAATCATTTGTGGAGGACCCCTGATTTCGTTTCACACAAATGCATAAGAACAGACTTGACTCAGTTATATTTTTTTCTACGGAACTTATAATAACTTTGAGACTCCTGATCGGACAGCTGATGCAAATGCGTCAGTCACCCTCATAAAAGGGCCAAGCATAGGTGCAACTAGGTATGAGTTTTTAGTAGCCTCCCTCCCCTATTTCGTATCTTGGAAATCGCTTGAAATCACAGTCCTCCTCTCCCCCTAAAAAACATGTTGACTATTTTTGTTCAGATGCGGGAAGAAAAAGCGCTTGTGTGGCTCTCCCCCGGAAATTTCTGAAAATATCAATTTCAAACTATCTTTGGTGACATTCGGAACGAGCGTAGGAGTCCGAGGTTCTCTTTTAGGGAGGAAAATCTGCCCCTTTGTAACCTCCTCTAGGCTACGCCCATGCATCAAACGCAAGCTCACAAATTTCGTTTCTGAGAAGTTTTTAACTCGAGTTTTGAATTTTAACCCTCCCATCCCCCAAATAGTGACTCGAAGGCATTGTTTCGAACTAAAGCAACTGTTAGAGTATCCAAATCAAAAGTTGTAAAAGAGATCGATGACGTTTTTACGTGGTAGCCAATCAGCAGTCCCCAAAAATGGTACAAATGTCTTTCACTTTTGCTGAACTTCTAAGTGAACGGAGGAGACCGTTTTTGTTATCAAGTAAACTAAAGACTTGATTCAAGTGGAGTAAAGTTAATAAATAGGCCTAAGTGAAGTGAGATTAGGACAAAATATATTATTTCTGACCGTGCTCCATTTTTTCGAGTTGTTAAAAACATCAGCTTAATTTAAGACGTGTACATATACGGGTTCCACATCATATTTTTCACATTTGGTTTCAGTACAGTTTAGTCATATTGGTATTTGAAAAAATATTGTAGTACGCAGAGCGTATGTAATAAATGCGCTATATGTAAAAAAAAAAATAATTGAATCGTTAATCTCAAAAATCAGTCCAAACGGCAAATTTTTTAAATTTTATAAGTGATCATATCTGTGGTTGTTTGCCAAAAGTTAATATGTCACATTTGATATGGCAAAATATGTTATGTAAAGTTATCAACTTTTGGTGAAGAATTATTTGAAAATTTTTACTGTATCATGTTTGGTAGTTCATTTTTTTCCGCTTGAATTTCTCTATAGACATATCAAACTTTGCCTTAGAAAAATGCCACTCTAAACAAATATCGTGAGAGGTAAAGTAGAAAATGCTCAAATTTGACAGATCAACTATTGGCAAATAACCAGATTTATGTCATCTCATTAAACTATTCAATCTCGATTAAAGTACTTTTTACTGAAAGAAATATGTCTAAATATGTATGCATTTCAGTTCAGAATATTGTAATCCTTATCAAAACATTAAGGGTGTAAAAGCTTTTTTAAAATTTTAAAACTTGTCGCTTGACGGGTTTTTGAAATAAACGGTTAAATTTCAAGAACTCAAAAATTCCAGCGTAAATCATCCATAATATATTAAAGAAGAAATCAAGCACAATAGAACTCATACAAATCAAATCTTGGTAGTACACGAAAAGATATTGACCATTCTTTTATTCGTTTCAATAATAATTGTTGTACTTTATTACAAGACATATCAAGTAGACGTCTCGACTTGCCTGTGGTAACATTAAAGAGTGCTATGGTTAGAAATTGGTACAGTTTCAAAATCAGTCATTTTTTACGTTTGTTAAGGAGCTGCACTGCCCTTAAGGAGGATTCGACTATTTTTTAAAAAATGTTGTTTGCAGGATTAGCAAATTTTAAGGCTGTTCTAGGCTTAAAGAGAAGAAAAAAATTATTTGTTTTCTTTTTGAATACTGATGATGATTTCATCGTTCTCAAGAAACCGCAAATTCAGAAAAGTAACATAGCCTAAAAGAAATCACTATAAAATGAGCACATGCCAAAAAAAAAAAAAAAAAAAATACAGATAGCTTTAAAAAAAATTAAAATCCTGTCTAGCGTCCAAAACAATCTAAGTCAATGTAGAAAACATCGCTTCGATTCAACACTTTGATTTTCTTCATGAAATAACAGGTGCGTGAACTTCTATTGAAATCAGGTTTTGTGTTTCCGTCTGAGTTTTTCTTTCTCCGTCTTCTTCTTTCTTTTTCATTTTGTGCTTTAGAAAAACGTGTTAAATTTTAATCATTTTTGTAGTCCAAGTCACCCGATATTTAGCCGACTGAATCATAAAGAATTGCAGTCAACGTTATAAATTTTGCCTTCTATAAAGACTGAATTAGCTTTGGAATCGAAATTTGATCAAAAGTGTTCAGTAAGGCAATTCCCCCTTTCGTTAATGTCGTTAGAAGAGAAAGGAAAACTATTGTAAGGAAGATTCAAATATTGCTGCGTTTCCCGCTATTTCCACGGGCAACGTAGGAAAAAACGTTTGCTCGTCCTGCGCTTTCCACGTGCATGGCATAATTTAAAAACCTCATTCAGCTATTTCATCGCTTAAACCTTCAGTGCAAGATTTTTCAAACACCCTTTAAAATATGTTCTATGGCTTTAAACTTCTGTTCAAATCAAATACTTTAAAAAATCATGCTTTAATTTAGGTATGGTTAATGGTTAAACAGCCACTGGATAACATCGGGCTTGAACTGAGAAACAGCAAATATTTTATCAAATGTCCCAAAACAATAATAAAAATTGCAAAAATGCCTTACTATTTAAGTAGTAGTAAAACTTTATTCGCCATAGAACTAAAAGAAGCAGGCATTTTTTGCGCAATAAACTATAAAAAAAGTCCTACATTTGTAAATGACGAAAAAAGAAATCTGTTTTTGTTTCCCAGCCAGCAGATTAGTGCATTTACAAGTTTAAAATTGATTTAGTGGCATCATCAGTGAGCATTTTCTTGTTTTTCGGCAACTACAGAGCTTCAATGCGTTCTAATAGTATTTTAGAAGATAAAATTGGGTATGTTGTCAAATGAAAACAGCATGCATTTTAGGGTTAAATGCCAGTACTGCATTTTCTGAAGCATTTTCACTTGACCTCCGTTATCCAAGCGACATACATCTTGACTTGGTTGATGCAGCATAGCCTTTTAAGGCTCTTGTGGTAAAAAACACAACAGGAACCAACCAACCAAGTCTCAACCTCCAAATTTAATACAGGAAGGGTTCGCGCGAAAAGGTATTGCTTTTGCTCGCAAAATCAGGGAAAAAATCATAATGAAATTCAAATTTGGGGCAACAAATGTGAAGTAGAACTTTTCCTTGAATCTTCTTATAATATTTATCATACTAAACGTAATTTCTTTAATTTGGGTAAACTTAGTAGGGGAGACCGGGGCAGGTTTTCGCACTTTTTTTTAATTAGCTTTTTATTTTTTATTTATTTACCTAAGTTTGAAAAAACTGTACTACACCATTCAGAGAAACCTTTGCTACAACGTGGAATTACTTACATCAATTAATTAAGCTTTGTTTTACAGAAAAATAGTTTTAAGTGTCGTTATGTCACGTGTGAAAATGTGCCCCGTGACCGGGTCAAGTTTTCGGATACCTTATTAATAGACAGGGGCAAGTTTTCGCATGCACTTATATCAATATAAATTAGGAAATCAAACAAAATATTTTCAAGGTAGGTTATTTATTGATTTTCAGTAAATATACATTTAAAAAAACTCATCACCAACTTGGCTACTTAATAATTTTAATACATGTAGTACTGTTAAAAACACTAAACGTCATCGTCACTTTCACAATTAATGCATACAAAGAACATAGGGTTTCCTTTGATGCAAGACTCGTGGGTCCATCTTTTGCAACGAGTGCACTTTCCCCATATCTCTTTAGCCTTTTACTGTAAAATTCTAAGCAGTAAATGCAAGCAGTCTTCCTCCTCTGCATCACTTGATTCTTCATTTTCTTCGGGCTTGTTAGGTTTTCCAATTTGTCTCTTAAATAAACTCTTTTTTACATTTTTCTTATTTTTCTTTTCATTCTCATTTTTCATTTGTTTTCTCTGCCTAGCTTCTTGCTGCTCTAGTATAAGTTGCTCTTTGACCGGAATGTCGGTCAAAATGGCCGACTTTCTCTTCTTTCTTCCTTTGCTGATCTGTTTTCTCGGACCCGCTTTTTCCAGAGGTCTCACTTCTTCGTACTTGATGGTCCAGGAGTCGCACTTAATGAGGCAGGAGCACAGAACTGTCTGGGAGTTTCAGTTACCTTTTCAGAGGTTAACTTTCTACAATAGTTTGCTAAAGTCCTGACGCACAATCCGAACTCTGCCGCTACACTTTTCATACTTCTTCCTTCTTCTACTTTGTTGACAGCTTCTGCCATAGTCTCTATGGTGTACTTGCCTCTCTCAGACTTTTGTAGTGTCGTACCATGACAAATCTGGAAACCCAACACACAGTTTAATATCAAGTCATAATAATCAAGTCATTCTGTGAACGTATCAGTTTAATGCTATTTTTATAAACACTTAGGCCTATTTTGTTTTAACATGCATCTCTCATGAATGATTGAAATTGCAGTTTATTTTTTGTCTGTTTTTTGTTTAAAAATATAAGTTGTCAAATAAGAAGCTTACCTTTTCATGTGTATTTAACTATTTATGCTTCATTTAAGAGTAAATAATATAATAAACATCGATAAATAATAGCGATCGAAGGGGGCGGGGCATATTTTCGATGCGACAGGGCACGTTTTCGATGCGAAAATATGCCCCGCTTGGTGTTCGAAAACATGCCCCGTCGCCATATTTTTCCTTTAACTTCACGCATACGGTCAAAAAAAGAATTTTATGGATAAACTATCACATCACTGGTAGCTCCTAAATATGCTCTTTCGAAATACTACAAGAGACAAAAACTTAACTTAAGATGTATATGTTTGTTTTTAGTTTAAATGAGGTCATAAAATTTACTTACCTGTATAAAAACAAGTGAAACTGACGTTACGCAGCGATGTGAACAGCCATCCAACTGAAACTCTCGTAGTTGTCGTCTAGTGGCGCTGCCTTTCAAATTGTCTGGTCGGTGCTTCGCTCTACCGGATCGCTACTGAGTTAAAGGCAAATCAAAAACGTGCCCCGGTCTCCCCTATATATGTTTTATGTTGATTTTTTAAACATAAAAAATCATGCAAATTTATAAGCGAATTTGTTAAGAAAATCAAGCGGTTAGGCTAAGAGACGGCTCCAAAACCAATCAGGTTTCAGCATTTCCTGAGTAGAATCGGAGAAATGTATGGGCCTCCAAGAGAGACTCGTTACAAATATTATTTAGATATTTTTGCGCTTAAAAAGAGTTCAAGAAATCCAACTCCCAAACAGTGAATGGTTTACAAATAATCATGGTTTCGAAAAATTTAAACTTTTGGTCTGTGTTGTTTGTGACTACTTTTAAATTTCTTGTTCCTTCACAGAAGAAAGTTGTGTTTCCAAACTTAGTGAGCGGAATTATATGCTCAGCATAACTGGTCCGCTTTTCCCCAAAATGCTTAGAAATATTCTTGTAATTCAGTAATATCTGACCCTTTTTTAACCGAGGGCCTTACCTCATGTTGAGATGATTCTCGAGGGTCAGAACACATACTGAAGAGTTTTAATTTAAAAAAAAATCCAGATAGCAAAGAAGAACATGGAAAATGATACACAGTAAAACACTGAAAATTCTTGTTATTACTTGATACAATGTGAAGTTTGCTATCTGTTTTCCTGGAACCAATTACTGAACCTTTGGCTCTAAATTTTAAGCATTGCAACTATTTATGGGTTTCGTATTGCAACATTGAACAAAGCAGCGTGGCATTGATCAGCATAGCAGGGCGCATGCGGCCCGTGAGTCTCAGTTCGGGCACCACTGAAGCAATATAATGAATTTTTTATCAGTTTAACAGTCATTTAATACTCTCAGGAATAGTTAGTTATTCAGAATATCTTTGAGACAATCTGGATAACTTTGCTCCACGACATAATCTTAGGTTTATTTATTTATTTATTTATTTTTTAACTTAGAAAAAATAAAACTAGAAGTCCCAGTAATGCATTCTTCTGGCGAGGTCATAAAATAAGATTTATGATCTTTGTCACTTATAAATGTGCTATACTTTTAAAAAGGAGCTGATGTAATTGACTTACGCCAATTTAATGATAATACAGTAAAACCTGTAAAGTTGACTACCCTTGTAAGTTGAACTTGTCTAAGTTGACCTCTATTTTCAGGCACTAAATTATATCTTATCATATAATTCAACCTCTATAAGTTGACCACTTGCTTAAGTTGACCATTAAAGTAGTGCACCGCAAGTGGTCAACTTACACAGGTTTCACTGTAGTGCCTTGGAGAAAACAAGGAAACACTTTATATATTTTCACCCCTAGTTTGTCGCGAACCAAAACAAAAAAGCGTTTTAGAGATTAATTTTCCCAATATCGACAATTTTAGCGTAATTCAATGATTAACTCCCTAAATATCGCCAATAACACCAAATTAAAACCAAATTAAAGAAAAATAAAACTAAATTAAAATGGCCAACATGGCGTCAAATTTGTCGCCATGTTGGTGACAAAACTTTTCCACCAAAGATGTCCGCCAAATTGTAACATCACTTGAGTTTACCTTGAAATTAACACTGATTTCCGCCAAACAGGTCTAAAAGACACCTTTTGGAACATCCAAATACAACCAAAAGAAAAGGTGCACAACTAGACTCCACTAGGAATATACATACCAAATTTCAACTTTCTACCATATACCGTTATTGAGCTATGCGAGATACATACGCACATACATACATAGTTACAGACGGACGTCACGAGAAAACTGGTTGTAATTAACTCGGGGACCGTCAAAATGAATATTTCGGGCGTCCATACGTTCTTTTTTATATATACACGTGTGTCAGGTCGAAAAAACAACTCGACATTCATTCGGGGGTAAGCAAAATAGAACTAAGGCCGATATTTGAATGAAAAAAATTCCGCGAATACAATACTTCCTTTACTTTGTGAATGGCAGTAAAACTATGAAGTGGGGCAAAGCTACTCAAACTGTCTCAAAGATACCTAGAATGACTTCACGCACTGTTGAAATTGCCGGTTGCATATGTCACTTTTTAATAGCACCAGCGTTACACCCTTTTGAGTGCCATTTAGCACCCCATGGCCTCCCGCTAGAGCACTGAAAGCTGCCAATTGGTTCCTTATGGCACCCTATGACACTGCTAAGGGTATCATTTGGCTCTCTTTGGCCACCTATGGTACCCTTAAGGTTACCAATGTGGTTAAAGGTGGCAAAATGGCACACTTAAGGTTGCCATTAAGTAACCGCTAGGTAGGTCCTAAGGGTGTCCATAAGTCCCTCTGGTGCTACAACGTTTCACCCTAAAATTAGCCCTTTGCAACCCGCAGTTTTAACAGTGTACGAAACGCAGTTCGGCTAGCATATCAATTGATAAATGTATCAAAAAGCCATTTCAGAACTTTTTTGCTGTGATTCAAAAAACTATCATTTAAAAAACGTGATTAACTTCGTTATTCGTAATAAACTGGGTGGTGTCTAGACAATTGGTTTCAAAAAAACGAACAGATAGCTTATTCTGGATCCTGTAATAAGGAAATTTCGATGGCCTGCATGATTAAACACCAAGTGGGGAATGATTACGGCCGGGCGATAGCATCTCGCTCGACCATATCTGCGCGGGCAAGTGTTTCGTGGTTGACCTTAATTGTCTTCTGAAAAGTGCAAGCTTATGCAACTGAGCGATCTACAGGAAAACAGAAACTGAGAGTGTTTCCGTTTCGATGGGTAGACGACTGTGGAAGTATTCTGATAGGCAAAGTGATCGATTGAATCACCTTTTTCCCCCCCGAGATGTAGGAACATTTGAGAAATGTATTTGAATAATTAAATAAGGAAAATTATTTGCACTTTCAGAGATAAAGGTTTTATTTTCAAAGATAGGGTGATCTATTTATGCAAGCAACTGTACTTTTTTTCTTCTATTATTTTTTTTAATTGTTTATTTATTTTTATTTTTAATTTTTTTTTTACCTATTTATTAATTTATTGTTAACTTATTTTTGTTCGTATATTTATTAAAAAGACAAAAAAAAATCTTTTAAACTCCTGTTGTTCTTGAGAGATATAAGTTATACAGGGTATTCGAAAAGGCCTTTTACACATTTTAAAAATTAATAGAAACGCAGCAAATTGTTTTATGCATATGCGGTTTGCGCCATAACACATCGCAGGCTCAAGAATTTTTTTATCACATCGTAAAAACAAAATGAAATGAAATTAAAGTCAAAGGAATAAAAGAAAAAGTTTACTACTGTGACAGTTGCATAATCACAGTAAAAAATCCAAACGTAATGTGAGAAGTTGAATCAGTTTATTAAACAGAAAGCAATACCTTTTATTACTAGAGTCAACGTCTGTTGTTCGGACAACGCCTAAACGCTACTCAGATTCATCCCATGTCCTCAAATGGTACACTTAGGGATTGCAATGTCGGACGAAAAATGAAGTACCCGGGATTCTGTGTCTTTTAAATGAGATACCGGAATACTAGTATTAACACCGGTATTAGGAATCTCTCAAAAAAATTATCAGAAACATATTGTTTCGTTGCGATGTTTCATTATTTTGTGCAAAATGTGCGGGTACTTATGAAAACTTACTTTGAACAGACTTTACTAAAAATAAAGCTGAAAGTCTGTGTCTCTGAATATCGGGATGTCTGGATGTCTGTTACGCGCGTAGCGCTTAGACCGTTCGAACGATTTTCATGAAATTTGGCGCAGAATTAGTTCGTAGCATAGGGGTGAGCATCTCAAAGCGATTTTTCGAAAATTCGATTTTGTTCTTTTTCTATTCCAATTTTAAGAACATTTTACCGAGCGAATTATCATAACGTGGACGAATAAATTACCAAATCATCATAACGTGGAACCCGTAACATAGGGAACCGGGCGAGCAGCAAATAGCAAATTGGCGAGAAATTCGACATCCATTATTTGTAAATATACGCGTGAATCAAATGACGTTTTAATTTTCTATTCCGGGCAAAGCCGTGCGGGTACTTCTAGCATAAAATAAAGGAACAAATGTCATAAAAGAAACAAAAATCAATAATAGTAAGAAACATAATACCTCGATTTCATTGTCACTAAGCCTAGAGCTATAGTGCTTAATTTCCCTTTAGTTGAAAATACTCTTTCTGAATTCCCGCAGGTCTGTGATACTGTTAATAATACGTGATACACCTCCTCTAGTTGCCTCGAAGTCCTTCATCTTTAAAATAATTCGTTTCTCTTCGAGAGACATTTCTTCCCCCTGTAATAACATCATATTCAACGATTTCCTCTTAATAAGTAAGGTATGTTGTATGTTTGCTTTTTTATTAGCGCTTAGGTTCGAAATCGATGAGCTCAACTAAATTTGATTATTATTATATTTTTTTTCCCTTTTTCTTTCCAAAATTGCTTACAATTATGTAAATATCTGAAAATATGTTCCAGTTGATTATGCCTTTCCTCTATGATAATTTTCAAGGTATATATAATTGCTTAGTTTTATCCCTTCAAGTATACAGCTATACAGCGAGACAGGAGAGCACACCAATACCGGTGACAACAAATTATTATTTGTTATACTAACAAAAAAGATTTTTCTCAAAATTAAATACAGTTAAGGCAAATATTTAAAAAAATATATGTATCAGAGAGTAATGTTGCAACTAGCTGCGTCGCTCAGCTTTGCAAGGTCTACCTCGAAAATAAAAGTTATGTCAAGTGACGCGTGTTCAACAATCACCGCTTGAACAGAAAAAAAAATCAGTAAAATTTTGTGGCAGATTCCGGAAAAATAACCAAGAAGGAAACAATTTAAAATCTCTCGATTACAGTAAAAGCCTCGAAACAAAAACTCAAAATTTTATTTGTTCATATTCGAGAAAAAAATGGCAACATATCTTTTGTTTAATGATTTTCTTCACGCTACAAATTTCAATAAAGCATTGTTACGGAAAGTTGAGATGTAGCACTGAATAATAATTTGAATAGAGAAAAGCCTTCGAAAAAATAAGGATTTTTATGTCGGAATCGAAGTGTCATCTTATCTTACTACTGTTATATATGCGAAAGTTTGTCTGTATGGATGTATGGATGTATGGATGTTTGTTACTCTTTCACGCAAAAACTACTGAACGGATTTTGATGAAACTTTACGATAATATAGCTTATGCATCAGAATAACACATAGGGTAGTTTTCGTCCCGTTATGGGGGGCAAAACCCCTTAGGGGAGCAATAAAATACAATTTTCGTATAAATTCTCTAATATAGGGATGAAAAAATACTTGCACATATTCACATTATATGTCCATCGAAAGCTCTGATTTTTTCTGCTGAAGATGGCACCCATTCGAAATTTCTAAGTAGAATAAAAAACGAGTTATGAGCTTTTTTAGTTCCATGTTCGAAGGCTCTCCTAAACTCAATACAGTATTTAGTGTATCATCTCAACTCCCTGTCGATAGCGACAATTGTTGTATTGTTGACTATCTTTGCTTTTCGTGACTGTTCAAGGCTTTTCTCAAGTCAAATCTTGAAGTAAGATTTTTGCACAAGATTGGCAAATTATACATGATTTGGCTGATCATTTTCCATTTAAACGGAACTTTAATGTAATTAATGGTTTTTTATTATAATTTATGCTGATTGAACACTTACTCATTATCCAATCAACCAGCAGATCGTCAAAATTTTTGCAGAAAAATTTCCGTAGCTGATGCATTTGGCAGTTTTTTTTCAACGTCGCTGTTTTTGAAGCTGAAGACTACGTCATAATGTTTCTCAGCTTTCACCATGTAAACAAAATATCGCCAATCAAAGAATCTTTAAAAAACTTTTTTTACTGTGTTAAATAATCCAGCAACTAAATTAGGCAAATCCATAAACAGCACAAAAACTTCCATTAATTTTCCTTTTTGCACAATTTCAAAACAATCGCCAAATTTTACTACTTATTTTGGAAACATTTCGAATGAAACTCTTTAGCGCCAATTTATGGTGATCAAAAGTATCTCAGCACCTGGCGATAACATCTTTGTATCGAAAATTAATATCATATCGTTTTACAAAGTAAGGAAAGAAGGAGGGAGCATCATCGAAGGTATCCCAAAACGATTCCCGCAAATTCGGTAAAATCGCACCAAGAGCCCACAATGATTGAAATTTCCCCAAAATAACTAAAGCAAGCATAAGGGGATTACGAGCAACTTCAATAGCAATACAGAGAAGGGTTTTAGACTCCATGTTAAAAAAAAGTATCAACAGATTAATCTTTTTAAACATGCGAAGAATAATTTCATGTTTTGGAAATTTGTATATGCTTAAATATAGTGCTTTCGTTTCAAAATCAATACTATTTTGTTCTTTATACTACTGCTATTTTACTTTTATGGGTAAGGAAGAAACTTCGATTTTTAATCACGTCAAAAAGATGTGTTTTAAATTCTTTCACTTAAACTAGAAAACAAAAGCAAGTAACGATTTTTTCTCATAATTATTACTGACCCAGGCAACACCGGGTATTTTTGCTAGTAATTAATAGTTTTGAATTGATAGCTCTGATAATTATTATCTGATTATTACGTTAAGCAGCCTAACATAAAGACGAGAAAATTACGAATCCATCGATACCTGGTTTGATGATCAGTTCATTGGCGTTCGGAAGAAGTAACTTGAACATACATACAAATATTGATAGATACATACGCTCAGTTTTTAATTTTTAAGATTGATGGTTGGAACAAATTATTCATAGCACAATTGCATTCGTAATTACACTTCAAATTAACTTTTTACAAAGGGCAAATGTGTTATCAAGGAAACAACAAAAACATGGTGCACATAAACGCACGAAAACGTGATTCATCACACCCATCTGGTGATGAAAATATCCCTTTGCAATCTTTCCGCTACCTAAATTCATTGACATTATATTAATTCGTGGTTTTATAGCCAAAGTTTTACATCAATAGATTGAGTTTGATGCTGTCTCATCGAAAAAGAAATGCACATTCAAAAAGACTGTCGGTATCTAATTAATTGGATTGAAAATTTATCAAGTACTAGTGGCACCCGCACGGCTTCGCCCGTAATAGAAAAATTAAAGGTCTTTTGGTTCGCTTGTATATTTACAAATAATGTATGGTGAATTTTCTCGCCAATTGGCTTGCACCGACGTTACAGTTCCACGTTATGATAATTTCGTATCTCGCCAACTGGCTTGTGCCCATGTTACGGTTCCACGTTACGATAATTTCGTAATTTATGATACTTTTTTTCTTAAAATTGGAATAAAAAAAGAACCACATCGAATTTTCGAAAAATCGCGTCGAGGTGCACACCCCCCATGCTACATACTAACTTTGTGCCAAATTTCTCATGAAATTCGGCCGAACGGTTTAAGCGCTATGCGCGTCACAGACATCCTACGGACATCCTACAGACATCCTACAGACATCCTCCGGACAGAGAGACTTTCTGCTTTATTATTAGTAAAGAAAAGCTATTTATTTTATTTCCGCTAATACCGAAAATACCGGTATTTTACTTCAGCAAATACCGGTATTACGAAGTTGCAAAATAGTTCGAAATACCGGTATTCGGTTTACCGGTATACCGGTATTGCAAGCACTAGGTACACACATTAACTTTTGGTAATGAAAGGTGCTGCTTTCTGTTTGATAAAATGACTGAACACCTCACATTACGTTTGGTTTCCTTCTTATGACGACACAACCACCACAGTAAGTTATTTAAAATTACACTTTTTTATCCCCCCCCCCTTTTTTCCATTTTTTCAGACACCCTGTATATTTCTAAAGAACAATGATCTTCCTATGTAAGCTACTGATTTTTTCTTTCCTTTTCTTTTTACTGATTTTTTCTTTCCTTTTCTTTTTTACTTATTTTTTTTTTTGCCTTTGAAAGTGCAAGCTTATGTAACTGTGTATCTACGGTAAAACAGAAACTGAAAGTATTTTCCGTTTCATTGGGGAGAAATGGCTATGAAAGTAATCTAATTTCAACACATTGATAGGATCACTCCTTCTTTCATGAAAATAATTATTTGCATGAATAAATAAGGACAATTACTATGCGAGATAAAAGTTTTATTTTTAAGGAAAAGTATCCATTTATGTAATCAACTGTGTTTTTGTTTACTTATTTAGCTTTTAAATACAGGGGTGCAGCCGAAACACTTTCGATTTCGATGGGGATATGCACAGTTATCAACCATGGGTGATAATTGTGCTTAGGAAATGTATACTTTTTTTTTTCTTTTATTTCTTTATTTTTTTTTATTAACCAGACCTCTTTCAATTCTCTGGGCATTCCATTATATATTCAGCAACAACTTGTAAACAGTTTCTAAAGTGGAAAACAAATCACTCGTAATGAACAACAAAAAAGTCCAATTATCCTTTTCATCTCCATCTACGGGGTTAATAAGGTCCCTGATGGTAATGAATTGGACACAATTTTTAAATCAAGAAAAATGTCTAGAAATAGTTATTTTTATTGATATGATGGCTATTGACCGAAGAGAATTGTGTTGGTAGCTTAATGAGACAAAAACTAAAAACACCATTATATACAAAACTTGTAAAAATTATCAAAAGTTTTTACTTTCTCTGATATTCAACTACTTTGAACTGTAAATAAATATAATTGGACATCTACAATCAAGAACTAAAAAATGTATTTTTTATCAAGCAGTAAGTTACCCCCCCCCCCTTACACCAGGGCTAAGGCAGAACTGCAAGCAATATACTGATAGCCTGGTTATTAACTATTCCAGACTGATGAGTCCATGACAACCCCGAAACTGCAATCTGTGGGTGTCATAACCGGGCAGTCAAAATATATTGCATGTAAACTAGTGTTTAGCTGTGCTTAACCCTCCTACTGCCGAAATTATATTTACCGCAGATTTTCTTTTTATATATATGCACAGAACATTAAGGAGTAATGTATTTAACATATCATTGCCTCAAAGTAACAGTAGGATATCTTAGTGTTGTTACTGAGATTATATATCTTACAGTTGCTCTGAGGTGACAATATACAGGGTGGACTTCTTTATCTTTACTAATAATAAAGCTGAAAGTCTCTCTGTCCGAAGGATATCTGGATGTCTGCGACGCGCATAGCGCCTAGATCGTTCGGCCGATTTTCATGAAATTCGGCACAAAGTTAGTTTGCAGCATGGGGGTGTGCACCCCGAAACGATTTTTTGAAAATCCGATGTGGTTCTTTTTCTATTCCAATTTTAAGAACAAAAATATCATAAGATGGACGAGTAAATTAAAAAACTATCATAACGTGGAACCGTAACATGGGCGCAAGCCAATTGGCGAGATACGAAATTATCATAACGTTGAACCGTAACATGGGTACAAGCTAATATGCGAGAAAATTCGCCATACATTATTTGTAAATATACAGGCAAAGCAAAAGACCTTTTAATTTTTCTATTACGGACAAAGCCGTGCGGGTACCACTAGTTAGTTTATAAAATAATTCCTGTTTTAAAAATAGGTTTGTGACTCTGAGGCAACGGCGAGCAGTTTATGTTGAAATTTGTATGACAATTATATTGAATGAATAAGATAATTTCTTTGTGCATCATTAGAATTTCACATTTATTTAAAAGAAAAAAAAACAACATGATTTTATTAAACATTTTCGGGAAAATAGTCACTTTTTTCGCTTGATAAGGCACATCAATTTTTCAGTTAATTTTTTGCTCCATGGCAATCATACTTTTGAAAGTTCAGACATTTTCAGCACATTTCTTATTTTTTCGAAATGTCTGTTTAGGAAGAACCCAACGACAATCACCAAGCACAGCTCAGAAGCATTGGATTTCTTATCAACCAATTAAGTTTTTTTGAAGAAAGAAAAATCTTAGGCCAATTTTGAGTAATGTGAAGTGATTGAATCAAATTAGAAGGGACCGGAACATTTGTGCTTTTGTGAGATAGCAAGTAATCATTCTGCAGGCACTCGCTGATAAACACATTTATTGTGCCCACATGGAAGAAAAGCTTTATTTTATCGCTAAATTGACAAATTCCTGCCAGACAAGAAATTTTGCCACAGAATGAATCAACAAGATTTTTTTTTCATAATAGTCATTCATATTCTCAGTACTGTAAACTGAAGCTCAGCAATTGTGTAAAAATCACCTATGCTATCTGTAAAAATTTTTTTGCCGAAGCGCCCTCCCACCTGTGCGCCCTCAAGCCTCAACAGCTTTTTTTATTTAAAAAAAAAAGTTATTTTAATTAATTTATTTTTTGGTGCAAATTTCTTTTTTTTTTTCAGCTCACAAACTTGTGCGACTTTACCTCGCTTTCTTTTTCTTTTCTTAAAACTCGTAACCCTGTGAACTATCGGGGGTTTTTTCCTTCTCTTTTTCTTTCCTTTTCTTTCCCTTTTTTTTCATTGCACCCTTTTTTTTCTTTTTTTCACACTTCTTTTTTTTTTTGCACCCTTTAGAGGCCAAGGTTGGCGCCCTCTTATGGGACCCAGTCCGCCCCTGCATCCATACACATACAATTTAAAATTTAATAACAAATACAACTCAACAACCTTGCAGAATGTTCTGGGAAAGCTTTATCTGTTTCATAGAAATTATTGAGCAGTTTTTTGCTAGTTTTATTTTATGGGAATGCGTTCCGATTTTTTGACGTTTACCATTTTCGGAACTCTGCTGTATTTCGCGAGGAATGTTACGAAATACCTATTGTATTGCTTTGTGAACATCAGTCAACTACCCGTGGAATTGCCCTTCACTAAAACAAATGTCGCGAGTCTACTTAGGTGGGTCGCTCTGTAGCGTCACTCTGGTCAGGCACGCGAAAAATATTCTTGGTTTCATCGTAAGTAAACCCCTTGACTGGGGTGTGATTTCGGCTCTGTAGCCGGGATCCTGCCTGCGAAACTAGAATTGGTAGAAACTAACCCTCACCAGTATATCGGACAAGCAGCTCCCATTACAGTGCCGGGTGGCGTGTTAGGAGTGTCACTAAAACAAAATTATTTCCTCAAAACTTCCAATTTTTCGAATTCAGTTTCAGTTAAATCATGTGAAACTTTAGCAAAAACATTTGTATGAAATTGAAAAACTGACACGAATTTAGTATATTTCAAATGAATCAATACAAATTATATCTCTAAGTACTATAACTATTTTCATTAGACGTTTTATGTCAGTTGTCATGAGAAAAGAGTTCAGCAAAGAGATCGCTGAATATGCAATTGATTCGTTGATAGCAAAAGGGATGTAGGTCATTTTTTTTTATAATTTGTAATAACACCAACATAAATTATACTTCATTCTACTTCCAGTGGCGCTCCGAACTTAAAGTTCTGGGAGGGCAAAAATTCTTAATTTGCCGAATGGAACTCCAAATTTCGCCAAATAATGACAATTTTGCCGAAAGGAGCTCTAAATATCGCTGAATGATGATAATTGTTTCGAATAGAACTCCGAATTTTGTTGACTGATTGCCGAATCGTCAGACAAAATTTGCTGAATAAGGAAATTTTGGGAGGCCACAGTGACCTCCCATCGGGGCGCCTCTTTCTACTTCATGCGAAAGTGTTGTACTGCCGTGCTAAGCACAAAAGTAGTGTCTGCACTTTTGTCAAAATTGAGTTATCGTCACCAGGTGGTTCATTGTCACATATTTTACCCAAATACAATGTTTCATGGTCATTTGTCGATGGGGAATATCTTTTAAAAAATTCTGAAAAAGTTTCATCTGAATCAAATGCACGGGGCTACACATCTTTAAACGGGAATGTATTTTTTTGAACGCAGATGCAGATACCACTTTTACGCTTAGCACGTCAGTGTATATCTAGGTTTCACCATTTGCGATAGACAGTAATCGTGAAACAGAAAAGCTTGGTGAGAAAAAGTGGTGAAAATCTTGTTTTATTGACTTACTCCACTTTTACTCTTAACAACTCAGTTGTAATTTTTTTTCCATTCACTCATATGAGTCAAAGGCTCAATTCTAAACATGTTACTTCACAAGTTTTAGGATTTAAAAGACGAAACAATTCACACCAGACCAGTTAAACCGACCTGTTTTCCAAAAGCGTAGAAACAATCTTTCAGACCATTTTTTTCTCAAAAGAACGGATGAGCTGTTGGGGATAAGTTCGTTGGGGTCATGACGATGACTTTGTGTCACAATGCGTTTCCACGGCCTTTTGTGCGGTATGACGGATATCGCCGACAAGTTACGCCAACGCTTCAGCAAGAAAAGCTGTGATGGCGGTCGTATTGATGCGTATGATTAAAAAGGATAAATATACATTTCAGCAGCTTTTGCTTTCTATCCATTGTCTGTGAAATTAAATTCAGGATTGCATGCAAGTGATTGGGAAAACCTTTCCGTACTACGCAAAGAAAAAAGAAAAACAAGGCATTTAATTACCAAGTTCATTACATTTTCAATAACTGGACGATTTCTGTAGGCGTTTTAATTCACATTTTTCAATACTTATTCAAATAATGTTGTTCAAAATGTTTATAATATTATTTTTCAGAAACGTTCGATGCGAGAACTTTTTTTTTTCATAGAAAGATATCATGGTTAACTGATTCCCAGTTCTTGAATATATTTTTGCATGAACATTTTTCCGTTTTTTGGAACAGTTCTAAGTATTAATAGTAATAATAATAATAATAATTACCAGTTTTATTAGAGCTTAGATTAATTTTTAAGATAAAATTTTTGTTTGAGATAAGATTTTGTTTGTAATTTAAATACATTATATGTTATTTAAAGTGATTTTATGTTGCTTTTTGGATGAGTAAAATATTTAAAAAAAAAAGATAACAGGACAAACTAATTCGCAATTTTTGAATACATTTTTATGCGAACAAAGTTACGTAAACTTCGAACACAGTTCGTAATAATAATAATAATAATAATATATGTCTGAAATAAATTTAAAAAACTCAATGAATTTCTCAAAAAACGTAGTAAATTCAATAGAGTACATGGTAATAATAATAGTATAGTAACTGTGATGCAATCCTATATAGACTACACGTATTCCCTAATGAAGGAAAAATACTCGGAGCCACGCTGGACTAGAATATACGCGCACGGCTCCCAAAAGAATGACTGGTGTAGGTGTCGAATAGTAAATTGTTTTCTTTGCAGGCACCTGTAGGACATTTTATGACCAATTTCGATGTTTTCTTTGCAGGCACCTGTAGGACATTTTATGACCAATTTCGATGCTGAAATATACGCCATACACTTGGCATAGAAAACCTTATATTAAAAATAAATAGTCACTATGTTTCAAGGGTGGTTAAATTTGTTGATTCTATTGTAGCTATCCAAGCCATCTCCAACTGCCACCACACTGAACCACAAATAATAGCACAAATAAAGAGGAATATAAACATATTAGGAGATAAAAATGTTTTAATTGTATTTCAATGGATATCTCTCATGTGGACGAGAAAGTGGACCTACTAGCAACAAGTGTCCGCCAATTTATAACACCTCTTGAGTTTGCATCGAAACTAACAATGATTCCCCCTCCCAAAGGGGCAAAAGCCCCCTTTAGAAACACCCGATTGCAACCAAAAAGGAGAGTGCACGACTAGACCCCGCTAGGAGTCTACGTACCAAATTTCAACTTTCTAGGACATGCCGTTCTTGAGTTATGATACATACATACGCACACACGCACATACATACATACGTACATACGGACGTCACGAGAAAATTCGTTGCAATTAATTCGGGGATCGTCAATATGGATATTTCGAGAGTCTATACATTCTTAGGCACTTATCCGCGCGTGGTGGAGTTGAAAAAAAAACTCGACATTCATTCTGGGGTGAGCAAAATGGAAATTAAGGCCAATTTTTGAGTGGAATTTTTTTCGCAAATAAAATACTTCCTTTTTTTGTAAAAGGAAGTAAAAAGGGGAAACGAAGAAACAAGCTACCAAAATTTAATTTCTCCCGGTTCGTTTAAAAAAGTATGTAAATACAAAAATTGAAAAAAGCTGCAGAAACAACTAAATTTCGATGTTTTGCAATTTTTTACACTAAACAAGTGTAAAAAATGGCAAAACATCGAAAACACTTGGAAAGCTAACGAAAATCACGGAAAGAAGCAGTTGCCCATTTTAGACTGACAACAGGGCTTGATTGCCGTGCGGAGCACTTGAACAAGATACTCGTTCTAAACAGCAATTTATGTTCAATCTGCTATTTTGGAACTATGAGCTCTAACCATATCCTGATATGTGTTGGACTAGATAGGAAGGACAAGGAGAAAGAAACTTTCCCAAACTATATTTGGATGCAAGAGACCATATGATTGAATGACACCTACTTTTTTCCTTGCCACTTGATCCTTCGGACTACCCCACTGTTTGTTGTCATTCTTCTATTGTTGACTTCCGTTTTGTCTTTTTTTTCTTCCCTTTAAATGTATTGTTCCTCTATTGGCTCTTTTTCTCTCTGTGCGGATTAATATTCCAATAAAAAGCTTATTTAAAAAAAAAAGCAATAATTACCAGCTTTATTAAAGCTTAAATGGGGTGGTTTCCTTCAGTCAAAAGTACTACTTTTAGTCATTGAAATAGATAGAATGAGCAAAAAAAATTTCATGGACCCAGAAAATACTTTCATTTTCCCAGCAGTTTTTTTTTTAATTCATTTTTTTAAATGTCCGATTTTTACAACAAGGCGTGGTCTTTATGACGACACAAATGATGAAATTTGGTGCATCTTTCTACCACGTTTCCACGTTATGATAATCAAGCAGCGAATTAAAATTGCGCTCTACGCTTGCTATCATCCATATCGTTGCCAGTACACGTGAGTAAAGATGCGAATTAAATATTTTGTTCTGTGGATGGCAACATTGAATGGCATTTCATCATTTGTGATGTCACACGGTAGAAGTGTAAATAATGAAAGCGCAACGATTTGAGTAAATTTTTAAAAATATTAAACTGAAATAAATTATTTAAAAAATTGTCAGATCCTATGTTTTTAAGCATGTTCTTTCAGAAAAAAATACTTCTAAAATTTTGAAAAGGACCCCAATATACAAGATTTTTGTTTGCGTTTAAGTAGTTAAAGATTTTCCCCCCTATACATACATATTCGCCATACGTTATTTAGAGCGTTTTTGTGTTGTTTTTAGCAAAAGTTCGATACGAGTAAAAACATTTTGAATAAAGAACGATATCCTGTAAACTAATTCCCATTTCTTGAATATATTTTTGTGTGACCGATTTTCCGTATAATTGGAACAGTTCAATAATAGTAATAATTTACAGCTTTATGAAAGTTAAAATTGCTGTATAATATAATGTCTTTGTTTGCGTTTTAATTTAATTTTCTCTATACTCTTACTCTCTATACTCTTATTTATCATACGTTATTTTAAGTGTCTTTATGTTGCTTTTAGAAAATGTTTGATCCGAGCAGAACATTTTTTTTAAAAGAAACAATCAGGTTAAACTAAGTCCCAATGCTTGAATATATCTTTTATGAGATACATTTACCGTTCAATAATTTGAACAGTTAAAAAAAAAAGACATTTAATTTCTAGGTTCATTATGACTTACATTGTTGATTAATACCAGATTTTTGTTTGTGATTTTATTTAAATTTCTAAATACTTATTTAAAACATGTTGTTTAAAGTGTTTATAATATGTTTTAGAGAAGAAATTTGATACGAACAAAACATTTTTTAGAATTATCAAGATAATCTAATTCCAAATTCCAGAATACCTTTTTTTGTTTAACTATTTTCTTGTTTAATATTATATAGTTCGAAAAGTAAATAAATTAATTAAATAATTTAATGTTTAAAAACTTCCAGTTGTAAATTTTATTCCTTGTAGCCGCATATATTTGATGTCACGCATTGAGGGCGTGAAATTTCGAAAAATTGTGACAAGAGAGAAGGAGGGAAGAACAAGAAGTGTGACATCACATTTCAGTTGAAGTAAAAACATTTTTATAATAACCTGTTTGCGTTATGAACGTGACATGTTACAAGGGGAGAGGAGGGAGTAGCGTGAAATGTGACACATTGTGACAAGTAGAGAGAGGTCAAATGTGCTGAAAAAGTGTGACATTATTTAAGGGCAACCCTTTTCCTGATCTCACAAGAGGATTTGCTAAGAACAAACTTTATCGGGAAAATTAATGGCATGACACATATTGAATAAAGCGTGCTCAAGCAAACGCTTTATCCCCATATGAATAATAGTTGATGATCGAATAACCCGCGTGTTTCAACAGTGAAACTCGCGCCACGGCATGATAATGATAATGTGTGTTGGTAACGTTTAAGATGCAGGGAAAGCCTTTATTGTGACAAGGCTGAACTCGATCCTGTAACTTAACTGTTTTACTGGTAAAACAGTCATTTCAGGAGAATGATTGAACGAAAAAAATGGTCAACAATGAACGCTATCTCCTGGAGTTTAGGGTTAATCCATTGGAGTTAGGGCTACAATTTCAAATGTCAAAATATCATCAAACAGGCAATGACTTCGTTCAAATGTAGAAGCAATTTTCACCCGTCGTACCTTGACGGGCGATTTTCTAGCTATAAATAGTTTAGTTGGGCTGTCTTAGAGCTGACGCACCCAAATACACCATGATGTTTATTAGATTATCATAACTAAATGCAGATTCTACACAGGAACTGTATGTTCAGTCAAAAAGGAAATATTTGTCAGACTTAAACTTACACCCATGTTATCAAAACTTCAAATTACTATTTAGTTGAACATAAAATTTTAACAGAAATCTACAAATTTTATAACCATCAACGAGGGCTGAAAAAACGAGGTACTACTTTACTGCCGTGCGCAGGTAAAGGGCAGTAGCTGCAAATTTTTCAATTTTCATTTTTTTTTCTTTTTTTTTTTTTTTTTTGCATTTTTGTCATTTATTTTATGTTATCTTTATTGTACAAGCTCGCTTATTTGGTTTCCGCTGAAAAAATACGCAAAAAAGGCGTCTAACTCCAACATTTCCCTATTGTTTTAGCATTGAATCCAAAACGCGTTTCTTGAAATACCTCGAAAACTCATTTCTGTATATACTGCCGTTTACATGAACACGGCAGTTTAGTACGTTGAGGTTTAATTGCAATATCTTATGTTGCTTATGCTTTTAAAAGTATTTGGAAATTCCTGAGAGTTCCGTTTTGCAACAAAAACGAGTTTGGAGTCAACTCCAGAACTGTTTTATAGCGAGTAAAATGATAGCAACTAATAGAAAAAGCTTTGTCTATTCCTTTCCGATCTTCGAAAGAAACCCTGTGATCTTTCCGCTACTTATTAGTTCCGCCTGCCACCCGTAATGGTCCGAAAGATAATTTGCCTATCACAATAGGGACGCAACCAATAATGGTGAACCCTGATCTACAGACAACTACTGTTTTTCAATCTTTAGAAAATTACCCCCCGCGAACTGGTTTCACTACTCGGAAATGGATGCTTTCACGTTTCGCACCTTGTTTGAAGTTTTAATGGATTTTCTTTTTTTTTTTTTCCAGCGTCTGACTTGTTCGCTCTTTTCAAAGACGTTTAGCATACATCAATGGATCCCAAAAGGTCTTATCATTAAAATAGCTTTGGAAAAGAGGCGCAACTATACGGAAGATCACAAATGATGGTAGTGAGAAGCAAAGGATGCTTGTGGCAAAATTAAAAATTTGGAGATAATCACTACAAATGGTAGGTGAACTTTCCTCTGTCTTGGGGTAAGATATGGTACTAGTAGACCTAGTAGGTGCTGCTGTAGATCATGATTTAGAAAAAAATTTCAATGAAAGCCTACATAGAATCTGATCTTTAAATCCGTTTTCCTCGAAACTTAAAGTAGTCCACTTGCATCCCTTGGCTTCTCACTGCCTAAAATGAGGTAGTGAGAAGCAAAGGGATGCAAGTGGCAAAATTAAAAATTTGGAGATAACCAGTACAACAAATGGTAGGCGAACCTTTTCTCTGTCTTGAGATCGTCTTAGTAGCCCTGGTAGGAGCTGCTGTACAGCATGATTTAGAAAAAAAATCAATGAAAGCCTACCTAGGATCTGATCTTTAAACTCGTTTTACTCGAAACTTAAAGTAGTCCACTTGCATCCCTTGGCTTCTCACTGCCTAAAATGAGGTAGTGAGAAGCATAGGGATGCAAGTGGCGAAATTAAAAATTTGGAGATAACTAGTACAAATGGTAGGGGAACTTTCCTCTGTCTTGGGGCAAGAGATGGTACTAGTAGCCTTGGTAGGTGCTGCTGTAGAGCATGATTTAGAAAAAAAATTCAATGAAAGCCTACCTAGGATCTGATCTTTAAATGCGTTTTACTCGAAACTTAAAATAGTCCACTTGCATCCCTTTGCTTCTCACTGCCTCAAATGATCATTTCACAAAAACACGATATTAAAGAAAGCTTTTTGCTAGAATAAATTTTAAAAAGGAAGCTAAACTATTATATCACATTTGAAAGGAACACTAAAAAGTTTTAACGATCTTACTCCATAAAATTGGTAGCTGCTCAGGTGCTCCACTGCTCTGTAGTAACTTAACTGATATAACTCGTGTTAAGTTTCACATCGCTTGTAGAAGGTTACACCATGGTAATGTAACTATAGCGTAACGTCTCACTTATTTTTGCGTAAGGTTACAGCAGACTTTTCTGTATTCTCACAGAAAAATGGCTTGAAAGGTTACACATTACCAAAACTTAAGCTTTCATCTCACTTTCTTGAACGATTTATCAAGTTCAAACTTTTTAAGAACCAATATACACCAATTATTTTACATTCAATATTATTTATTTTAATATACAAACAGGACATTTTTATTGCACTAAAAGAGGAAATGACCTGAGTGGTGTCCGAACACAAAACGTGGATCTCACAAACTCACAAAGCAAGATGATCTTTTCCGCTCGTCTACCTAGGTCGCTTTATGTTTCGCTAATAATAAGAGTTAACCTGGTTTGCGCCGATTTTGATCTTGACGAGAGCGCTTTGAATTGTACTGAAATTATAGTACAAGGTTCCTCCAATTATTTGAGTTTTTAAAACAATGATGCTACACGCTTCAGAGTTCGTGTAACGTTACACCTATTAATACTAGTAACCTTACACATTTTTTTTTTTTTTTACAATGAATATGCTTGAAGAAAGGAGAAACCATGGCAGCATGGTAAGCAAACATATCCTTCCTGTAACGTAGTGGCTACATCTCCTACTGACGTAGAAGCAACTGATTTCCCCCCACTTTCAAATTTCATTTTCAAAGTCACTTTCTCTATGAATTTCTTCAAACCCTTGGCAGCTTTTCCCCCCTCTTTAATGAGCAGAATTTCGTTAAAGTTGCTAACGCACATTCACCGTTCTTCTATAAGTTTTACAAGCAGTGCGTTATACTTTATTAAAATACCAATAAATTTTTTTTTCCTAGCTCCATACCATTCATATTTCTTTAAGCAATTTGAATTCCTTCTGACCTATGGTTCCTTTCTCCCAGCATTATAAAAAATAGAACTTCAGTTCAAAGCACCCTGTAGTGGTTATCGTTCCTGCTGTTAGAAATTGCTGCTATGGCTTTACACCAAAGACCTTCGCTGTCTCCTTTCACGTCACAGCACAACCAACCAATCGTGGTCCTTAAGATGAAAGTAATTTTTAATGATGGAATAAATGACAACCTATGAGTAAGCTCGAGGGCCTGTCTACGCAGATTCAATGATGTGTGCGTAAGGTAAGCTGCTGAGATGTAATAGCGGCCGTATTTGTGTGAAATCTGCACAAATCTTAAGATAAATAAAAAATAGCGATTCGAAGAACCCCATGAGACATCTTTTATTAATGAGTTTTAAATTTATCCATCAATGATCTTTTCATGCTGTTCAATGCTGCTCAAATTTTATTAGTATTTTAGAGATAATTATCTCCACGTCAAGATTTGAAGTTGTTTCCATTGACATAAAGCTGCAACATATTGCAGAAATTTTGAATAAGACTGCTATTTTATCTCTATGCAGGATTCAAAATGCTTTGGATATTGCGATTAACATTTTTAGCGGATAAATTGGCGCATTTTGCATCATTTCGACCCCATAGGAAATCTCAGTTTACACTTAACCCAACTAAAAATAGGCATAGTAAAGGTTTCCTTTTTTCCTTTTTATGTTAATAATAATACTCTTTTCATCAGTATTTTTCAATTTAAACAAGAAGTTTCACCAGGAACTAAACGAAACTACTTTAAAGTGTACGAAAATCGAATTTTCATTTTCTAACATGATTGAAAAATCTTTCTCCTTTAGATTACAGTGCAAATTATTCCAATCGTATATTCCTTAGATTTGGCGACAATTTTCTAAAAAAGATATAGCATGTCTCTTTTATTTTAAAAGGAAAAGTTACTTCAAACTGTTGGACTAAAAGTGTCAATTTTACTGTAAACATTAATGTTAATTTTTCTAAGCTGTTCGAAACCAAATAAGAAATCTCTGAACTTGAAACATCATCCACCGAATCCATCTTTTTGAAGCATCGTTTGAACCGACTTGACTCGTAGAGAACACTTGTGCAATATTTTATCTCGAAATCAGTTTCTTTTTTCAAAAGCTGGTGAGCAAAAACAGGCAGGCTAGCAAAAAGACATACAAACACGCAGGCCAACACACAAACATACAAACACTTCCTCTTGATATGCTTTTTTCCTCTTTAAAGTCATATAAAACATTAGAGTGGGAAACCAGAAAAAATCCGACCAATAAGAACACATACAAGATTCCTGAAATTTCTTTAAATTGGTGCCACATTTTGTCACAATGGAAATTAATTAATTCCTTAACATTATCATTTTATCTTTCCAAATTTAGAAAATGAAAAAGGCATAAGGTATTTGATTTGCCGTGATAGTAAATTAAACTATTCTGACACTTTCCGTATTAATTACGCGCAATCTGCATTGATTGGCGTCGTTGGAAAAGACACAACGAGTCTAGTAATCTAGTTAAAAAGAAATCGAAACAGTAAACTACAATTTAATGCGTCAAATACAACATTACTACTAGCCGGAAACACCTGCAAGTAAGGATACTTAAGTGGAAAAATAACCATGGAAAGCATCGCAGGTCATCTAATATATTTAGAATTCATTCATACATAACAACAATCAAATTCATTCACCCAGTTCAACAAATGAGAGATTTATACAGATCGTTTACATTGTACTTATATATATATATATTAAGGTATTCATTTGTGTATAATATTTTAAATTTAGCGTGCTTAAAATTATTTCTTTGTTCTTCTGAATTCGCTGCTCTTTAATTCCAAGCACGTAATATTTAGAATGCCATCAATTGCCATCTCTGCATAATTTTATTTATTTATGTCTGTGGAACTACTCCAAATAAATAACGGTCGTTGTATTTTTTATTATTGGAAAGATAAATAGGCATTATTTATGCACTTTAAAGAATAAATGTTTGTTGAGTTTATGTTATTTTGTACGTGTAGTGGTAAGAGTAGAATAGGGATGCATTGCAATGTACCAAATCAATTCAGTGAAACTGTCAAAATCCGTTACCTATCAAGTTAGTTACTACAGCACTGGTAACGGATTTGACAGCTTTCCGAATTTAGTTGTTTTTATTCGAATTGATACTACCACCAAGTACAGTACAGCTTTGCATCTCCGGACTAACTGGAACCGAATGTAATCCGGATACCCGGAAATCGGGATAATCCAAGTAGTATGGGCAATAAGCAAAGCATATCCTAAAAAAAAGAAAGACTTGGACAAAATGAACTGATTTGTAGAAAAATTGCACAGAACTGCTTAAAAGACGTAAAAAATATGTATGAAATTTTTTTTAACGAAATTTCTCAACAAAGAGCTGGTCCACTGTCTAGTGGTCCAAACACGTGTGTCTTTTGAAAAAAAAAGCACGCTCAATCAAAAGCTGTATATTTCACTTTTAGTTACGTTCCTGCTTAATTATAATTATCTGTGTAAACATTTTTTTTTAATCCTAAAATTTGATCTGGATAATCCGGAGGTCCGATTATACGAAGCCCTAGAAAATGAGGTTCTACTGTATTAAAGGTTTACGCTTCTAACTATACAGACGTAAAAGTTTAGAGAAGAAAACTAAGTTTAAGAACATTTACTTATTTGAGTATCTAAAATCAATTGAATATGTTTTGTTACGGACTTGACAAATCGACAAACAATTTACCGAAAAACAATTTCCAAAACGTATACCAAATGAAAGAAAAAAACACCTTAATTTGTTACATTTTCAGATACATCTAACTTATGCATGCGCAACTATTTTACTTTTAATGTAAAATTTAAAAGAAAAAAATGTGACTTTCTTGAACTATGAATTTGTTGAAAGTGGTAGAATTCACCTTAACAGATGTATACTTTGATCTTAAAAACTTACTTTCTTTAAATAAATCTGTTTCTAGTTCCGCATTTTTTTTTAATTTTAACTTTTTGTTTGGTATTCTTGTATTTTTACCTAAATTTCGCATAACAAGCAAACTTTTAAAGTAGAAAAATCCTTTTTCTAATCACTTTCATAATTCTAAACTAAAAGTCATTTCACTTAGCCCCCATTCAAGTAAAAGCTCGAAAAATGCAATTGGTTAAAATGCGTATACTTTTGAAGACAATAGGACTGACGGTATTAAAAAACAAAGCTTTAGTACATCGCTTTTTTTTTACTTTTGCTTTCTTTTTTAATATTTTGTACTCAGACGTAAAACTTTCTATTGATAAACAGGATTTATACATCAGAAGTTTTTTTACCATCAAATAGGTGTTAAAAAGTTTTTATGACTTGCAATTCTAGAGTCATTAAAAGTTCAGACCAGTTCCCTTCAATGCCAAATCATAATCAATGCGTTTTCACTCGAATAGAAAAGCAACAATGTCAACCGCATTTTTCTTCTGTTGTTTGGATCAAAAGTTTCTAGTTGATTGATTTTCATTTCTTTAATGTTAAAATACCTAACGCTTTTATAAATTGTCTTGTCATTGATGCGTTAAGTAAAATATTTTTTATTCTTATCAAGAGATTGTGGACACGATTGCAGTGAGGTACATGAAAAAAAAAAAATCCCGCAATATGTAAAAGCCTTCGGTTTTTTTAATCAAAATGTTCTGAACGAGGCACATTATAAATAAAGAACCACATAATTATAGGGACACTGTTTATATTGACGCAGGAGAATAAATAATAATGCCCTTTTATGCGTAAAATGTGTGTATTCCACTTCTTAAGCTTAGGAAAATGAAACATTACGCTCCCACATAAACCTAACATTCAAAATGATTATGGTTACTGTACTTAAAAACTCTGTTTAAGTATTATAATAACTCTCATGAAAAACTTTCAATATTTAAAAAAACGAAAACAGCAAATTTATTAGAACGATACACAATATAAAATTCAGCGCAATAATTCAATTTATCACCTCAAAAAGGAAGGAAATCCATCAAGTGTGTTCTTTCTCTCTCTCTCTAGCTATTTTAAAAAATATTAGCAGCTTCATTCGCTACTCCAAAGAACTATAGGCGGCACTGCAGTCACTGTCTAGTGGCGGATAAAAAAGGTAAAACAAACGCATGCCGTAGCGTAGAAAATGATAATAAGCCTATTAATTTTTGTTTGTATGAATGATTGTTTTTTATTCGTTTGAAATTAATATTTTAAGACTTGTGAATAGTCTGGCCCACATAGAAAGAAATGAGAAATCAAGAAACATTACTAAACGAGAGAAATTTTTACAAAACATGTAGTTGTTCTAAAGCAGTCATTTCCACCATGTTGATTTCTATATTTATCAATTCTTGATAGAACTACATTTTAATAACATTTAATGCTAGATAATTTATTTATAGGATAATACTATTGTTTATCAAAAGAAGACGATGATACTTCTTTGACTAGCACTAATTGTTTTACATTTGTAGTAGTGTTATTTCTCAAATTGCCGAATCGGTTAGTTTTTTTTTCCGTTTCCTATCCTTCTAATTTCGGAATTAAATGATTTAATTCTGTCATGATGTGCAAATCATCAATAAAATTCTCACGGAAAAATGGTGGAAGTTTTCGTTTTGATTGATCTTCCATTATTTCTTTAAACTTATCGAATTCTATAACCTTTCTACCTTTTTATTCAACTCGTCATAAAAATGGTTAACTGATAAGCAAAATCTCGCCTAAACACATGTTTGGCGAAACTCTTCAGCCGATAATGTAAGCAATGAAATAAAGTTGACGCACTATTTTAGCGATTAAAATTCTCAGCTTCTGTTTTTTGCTAGCTCAAATTCTAAACATTCTTTCTAGGTGAAAATTTATCATTCTGTTCTGCGACAGTACTCTCAAGAATATATTTTGCATACTGTCCATTCCAATTTAATGCTGCAGTAAAATAAGGTCAGTTAAATGAATTATTTTCAAAATAGATAGAGATGAGAGCACTAATTCTTCAGCTAATGTTATCAAATCCTCCTTTCGAGCTTTAGATAAAATAAAACCTCATACTTATACGAATTCGCACAAAACAATAAAAACAATTTACCTAGTATAACACGTTATCCTCTTTCAAATGGTATACGCCCAAAATGTCGCGGGACAAAATGTCGCGACCAAAATGTCACCGGTCCAAAATGTCGCCGTCCCAAAATGTCGCCGGTCCAAAATGTCGCCGATCCAAAATGTCGCCAGTCCAAAATGTCGCCGGTCAAAAATGTCGCCGGTCCAAAATGTCGCCGGCCCAAAATTCGCTAGTTCAATTTGTACGAAAAATTTAAATGTACGTCGATGCTTTTCAGCATAAAAGTTGCGAAAGATTAATTGCCTTTCAAAGTAAGTTCCTTCAAAAATTCCAAACGTTTTCTCCTGTCTTAATTCGTACACATCAGATTAATTCCAGAAAATTAATAGTTTTCAGAAAAACATACGTTTTTATGTATACTATTACAAATGTAAACATGTTAAAGGCTGCTGCAACGGAATTCTCTTTCTCATTTAATCTGATTAATAATAATACTCAAGATGTAACGTAAAGAATCAAGATGTAACGCAAGGATTCAGACAAAAAAATGGTATGGAAGTAAAACTAAACTGTTCTAAACGCGAATGAAAGAATAGTGAGGCGCAATGTGAATATGGCAAGAGAATAGGCGGATTGTATTTTTTGGCGTAATGAAGTAAAAACAAATAACTCCTTTACTCTAGCATATTATTACGGTAGCGACAGGTCAGTCATTTAGGGGATCAGGCGGAATGGCCCCCGACTTTGAATTTTTTTTTTTTTATATGCAAGTGGAAGTGTTTTTTATAGCAATCCTATGAAATTTGCATTGGTTATACGCCCGTTATCCTCCCTCTCCCCTTTCACTGGAAAAATTCGAAATCTCGGTCCAGAGTGGAAATAAAGTAGAGAAGTATCTTAATGAAATTTAATTTTCTCATAGATTTATTAACATCACCCTAAGAATTGTAAAAAAAAAAATGGTTGAAGTAAGATCAAAACTGTTCTGAGACTTTTTCTGGAAATGAAACTGAAGAAGTTTAACAAGACTGCTCGAGACCTTCCTCTGAGAGGACATTTGTATGTCCTTTGCGACCGGGATTTTGGGACAGCAAAACAAATGTTTAACAGAGATAACAGACTATTGCCGGGGGAACTCCCATCTCTTATGAGTAAAATTCTGAAGTTACGTCGAAATGTTCACCGTAAAATCTTTTGAAATCAATGAAACCCGTAACTGCTAAAACAGGTGTCTTTCACTCAGATTTTTGAAAAACGACTCTACGCGATGACAAATATTTTCAATTTTCAACATTCATGAAATTTATATATTCGATAGAACATCAAGGGACAATTTCAGAACAGCTATTTTATTGAAGGTTTTCAAGAGGATACTTTCATGCTTGCGAAGTAGCGCTTGTCAGCTAATCACATTTTCCAATTTTAAATAGAAAAGAAAAAATTTCATAATGTAGGGTGAAATAACTGATATCAATGAGATTATTCAGATCAATTTTGACCTAGACTTATTTTTAAAATGAGTTTCAAAAAGTAATAGTTCCAGCTCAATTTAGCTTGGTAATTCAGAAAAAAAAGAATATTGATAATAATAATAATAAACAAATAAGTTTTTCTCTCTCAGAAAAAATTGCTGTTTTAATTAGTGAATTTTTACTACGCAAATTATATAAGAATGCAAACTCAGTTTTTATTTAACACCCACTCTAGTTAAAGTGCTACAAAAATGAGAGGAATACACGGCTAATTTAGATTTTATTGATATCATGCTCAACCTCTCATATTTAAATTCAGTATATTTTTCATTGTTTATTTAATTACACTGATTCAGGTAAACGATTACGAAACTCAACTTAGAACGAAAATAAGGCTTGTTTTCGTTTAATTTCACTTGTATACTACTTTTTTGTATGAATCCTCGCATTACTTCTTGAGATATAGCAGTCACATAAAACGATAAAAATTATTCGGTGATCCATCCTTTTGGGATGACTGAAGCCAAAAATAAATGAGCAACTCGCCCTTTAAGATATACTTGTAGACCAAAATTTGTCTTAACCCTTGTACAGCAGACCCTCGTTTTACGCGGGGGTTATGCTCCACGGAAATGCTGCGTAAATCGAAACCGCGTAAATTGAGATCTAATATTAGTGTCAAAATAGGGATTAGGTTCCGTAGATAAAAAAATACTTCATTCTAGTGATGACTAATTGTATAATAAGTTTAATGTGTACTTATATCGATTTTTATGCATAATATGCATAAAGAAAACAAACTAATTTCGTGTTTTGTTTATGAAGAAGAGCTGGCTATGATAGTCTTTTTGTAGTCATTAAGAATTTTTCCTCTAATTCTTTGCGGAGCAATAACGCATCCGTGATCATTTCCTTGATAGAATGTTCCTTCACTAACAAATCAGAAAGATCATTTCTATTGTCTACGAATGTTTCAAAATTTTCAATGTGAGCGCTTTTGGTTGTGTGTCACCGGAGTCGGTATCCTCGTTGGTTCTCTGGAACCAATCGCATAAAATGTCTCCAAGGACCCAATTTCGATTATTAGCACGCCAAAATGCAGTTAGTTATGTGTAATCTGCAATCTTTAGGAGCATGGGTTTTGAAAGAGAGGAAAATGTTACCTGTTTGCATTGCCGCATCTGCGTAAAACCGAAACTCATCTGCGTAAATAAAATAAAGGTGTCAAATCTTCAACCGCGTATAATTGAAACCGCGTAAAATAAACCCGCTGAAAAGGAGGGTCTACTGTATTACTTTTTGAGTTATATCAGTCACAGATAATAAAAAAGAAAGGAAAAAAAAACATTCGATTGCTCCACCCTCTGGTGTTATTGGCCCCGAAATCTGTCCCCCTGCTGCTTTCTAACATTTTATTTGATTCCGTTCATCATTTTTTGAGCAATGACAGTCACGCATATCGATGAAAACGTTCAGTTACTCCACTATCTTGAACGAATTCACGCAAAAAACCACGCAGCCCTAAATCATATATGGGTACTTGCGGGTATCGTTCGAATTCTTACTACAGGTTTTGACGTAGAATGGCCCCAAAAAATCGGTCACATACAAACGCACATTATTCTTCAAGAAAAGTTTAAAATAATTTAGCGAACGTCAGAGCTGAACGCTGTCAGAGAGTTTTACAGTTGGTAGATAGCGAGTCACAAGAAATAAGATAACGTAACGCTTGTATTCTATTTGTTTGCTGAAAAACAGCCGAGAGTTGCGAATCAAAACGGAATAATCTTTTTAGAATTTATCAAGAAACAGTTAGTCCAGTCCCTTTTAAACGGAGACATTCATTAAAGGCAGTAATCATTTATTCTGCAAAGTTGGTGTTAAACAGCATTTTTGTATATTTGCATTTTTCTTACCAACTGAATGAGCGAATTTTGGATCTACGACACTTTGGACAGGCGACATTTTGGCCCGGCGACATTTTGGATCGGCGACATTTTGAACAGGCGACATTTTGGTCCGGCGACATTTTGGCCCGGCGACATTTCTTCCCGCGACATTTCGGTGGCGACATTTTGACCCCAAAAAATATCGCCACCCCCCCCCCCCCTTTCAAATAAGCTGCTTCAAACTTACGAGCATATTCGCAGTTAATTTCATGCCGATGCAAAGTTTGTTAATCCATAGTTTTCTTCTCTTCACACTTTCGCTATTTATGACAATTAACTCACTTTTTAGGGGGAAATAATGGAAACTGACATTATTTTAAGCTCGAAAATGCCATTCAGACACAACAATTTCTATTGCTGAAAGCAAATTTAAATACATCGGATGATGAATTAAGTGAAGGAATTGCACATAACACTCTTCCGATGTTTACCTCAACAGAAACACGTGCAACGCGATGTTTTACCGCGAGATAGCGTATTCGAGCGCTGGAGTTGCGAATTTACCAAATTTTTAAAAAACTAAAAAAAAGCAAACAATATTTTTTTAAAAAATATGAGAGTTGAATAATTTAATTTCATTTTCATACTATTTTTCCATTTTTCTTTTTAAATCCTATAAAATAACACACAATAGTTTTCACAATAACTGTCACGAGCACTCATTCGTTTCAATTGTTTTTTTTTTTTTTTTTTTTGGCAACTGTGGTTTCTACAGAAAGGGCGTCGCCGTGTTGAAGTGAATGTGTTCGAATGTTTTTTTCACCATCGGTGTTGCATTCTGAACTGTGCTTTCCTTTGCCTAATTTTCAGGCACATACAAACGTTTCATCAAAAATATGACTAGGATCAAGCGTTTCGATTAAAAATATAACTTCGTTTTTACAATTTGTATTCAAATTGCTTTCCCAATTACACTAACTATTCGATACGGAATTGATCAAGAACCATTATACGCATGGAATTCGTTTGCTTTGCTCAAAATGGCTAGTTATACGAAGTTTCTTTTCGTCAACAGACTAAATTTGTTTCCTGTTTTTAGCCTACTTTCTCATAAAAGTCAAAGAAAGTTTTTTTAAAAAAAAAAGGCATGATAGAAGGCTTAATGCATTCAAAAAATTTTGCTAAAAAGTCCAAAATAAATAAATAGTCAAACAATGTATGAAATTAGAGTTTGGAAAGTAGAGTTTTGAGACTTGGAAAATGTGTGTTTGTTGGTCGAGTCGGTCTGTGTGACACATCCCTTATAACTTTTAACTGAATAGTCGATTTGAACAAACTTTTATGCTCGGAAGATCTCTGCGAGGACACCTCATTCCCATATTTCACTTTTTGATTTGAACAATTTTTTGTTCAATTTTGAACAAAACGTTAGCGTCTACGGGGAAATTTAATGCAAACATAGATCCCAAACTTAAGGACAAATTTACTTCAAACAAACTTTGTTCGAAAAAGCTTTTGATGAAAAAGATGTACTGATTTTTTTTCTTTTCGTTGTAGGTAATGTATGGTATTATTATCATTTTTTTTACAATTGAGATTTTTTTAACATTGACTCCTACAGGTGAAAACTACAAAATAATGAAAAATTGCGCAGATTCTGAATATGTTCCTAGTTTTAAGAAATAGAAAGAAAGTTGTTAATAAAAATCGAAATATCATCTTTTGAAGACTTAACATTGACAGAACTAAGAGACAAATATGACTGAATCAAAATCAAATAAATTCAAATAGCAAATACTTTTATCACCGCTGCGGAGTCATGAACTTGCACTCGAGAATTTTAGAGTCTTCGACTCCTCTACCTCAAAATCAGTCCAACTCCGATTTTGATTTCGCAGCCTTATCAGAAAAAGACTCGGAGGGAAAACGACCGACTGCAACTCTTGGAATTAGAAAGCAATCGACTCCAACTCCAACTGCGTAGCCCTGGGTTTTACAGTGAAATAATGATTGTTGAGACGACTTGCTTTTGTTTTCATCCTATAGTTTCAATTAATTTATTTTGTTTTGTATCGGAAGATAAAAGAAAATTCGGAGTGCTTTTCTTTAATAGAAAGAAGGAGCTGTGAAGATGCTTTCATTTTCAGAGAAGATTATTTAGTTAAGAGCCCAGTTTATTATTTAGTTATTTATTTTCGTTTCTTTTTTTTTTAATTTTTGGCAACGGGGAAAAATGAAACTAAGAGCGCTTCATTTTTATCCAAAAGTAAGAGCAACAAACGATTTTTTCTCGTCAAATTGTATTTATTTTGATGTACTTTTGATTTTTACTTCATCTTTTTCCTTTTGAAAACAATTAAATAAGTTTCTATTTCAAAAAAATACGCCAGCTGCGATGTTCTAAAAGGTGCAACTACTTTGTTTGTTAGTTTATTTTTTATAATTGAAGTTTAGCTAATTTTTATGTTTATGATAACATAACTAATTATATGACTGTATATAATTAGTTATGTTACCTATAATAACTGTTTAAAGGGAATTAAAATAGAAAATTTGGTTTGATAATAATACGCGTAATATTGATAAGAAAATATATTTTTATCTGCTTAAAAGAAGAATATGAAAAAAAAGTTTGAATTTCGAGATCTTGAATACAAATTTCGCAATCACGAATTGCAATAGGACCCTACTCGTTGGGTTCCTTGTTTATACTAATGACTTTAACCGCAACAATAATTTGAATTTAAGACGTCAAAAATCAAACAGATGCCAGAGGCTGGATCCTGGATTTTATGTGCTGGATGTTGTGTGGTGGATACTGTTGTGTAAAGTCGAGTAGGGTGGTTTATTAATAATTTGATTCTGAGACACATTTGGACGCATCAAGAAATAAAATCAAAAGACACGTACACAGACGTCCTTCAACGATCAAGTGAAAAAAATAAGCAATTCGTGATTGCTCAAAAGGTAAGCATTTCTGTATTAAAATATTCCTATCAGTCCAGATAAATGACAAAATATTTTTTTCATAACGTTTTCTGTAAAAAACAGATCGCCAATATTGTTTCCAAAAATTATGAAAAGTTTTAGCAAAAAATCAGGAAAAAGGTTCCGTCTTGAATACCTTCACAAAAAAATTAACTAAATCAACAAAAACAGAAAACGATTTGTTCGTGAAAAAAAAACCAGATGGGTAATATTGTTTCTAAAAAGTATGAAAAATTTTCTGAAATAGTCAAGAAAACGGCTCCCTCTTGAATATCGTGACTAAAACTTGAACTAAATCAACATTTAACGGAAAACTTCTCACACGTGACTTACTTATTACTTTGTGTAATGTAAAAAATATCAAGTTTCAGCTACCATGTAATCATTCGCCTCTCATTCTGTTATGGAAATTTCAATCATTTAGTTCTCAAATCCGTTCAATACCATCACGTGCGAAATATAAATCACTGCTAACAATTTTGCAACACAATGAACTAGAAAATGAGCAATGTTTTTTAAAATCCACCATCAGGGTTCAACTCCTTAAGAAGAAAAATAATTTCGTCCCTAGCAAATTACTATCAGTTTATAACGTAAAATTGATGACTGGAAAATCGCGCAAAACAAAAATGTTACAATTAACCTGAATTCGAGAACTTTTACTATTGTTAACTAAAACTAATATCTTTTATGTGAAATTGACCTGAAATTATGTTTCACCTTAGTGTTGGATTTTTTTTTCGTTTGTTTGTTTCATTTTTTTAGTTTGAAAGAAATGAAAGTTGCGTTTCGCAAGTCTTACGTTTTAACGTTTAAGGCGTGGCGTCATTCATATCGCGCTTGTCTAACATTGTAGCGATGTGGTTCCCATTTGGATAGCATGTTTGAGCGGCGCTCATTTTACTGGACAATGGGATTTCTTCGGCTTGCTTTTGTATGGACATTTGTTTCACTCACAATGAGTGCGTAATCTCGGTTTGAAATCACTTTGACCTAGAATTCCCATCTCGAAGAGTATCGCTTCCTATCTAGCATGTTGCCATCCGGCGAAGTATAAATACCAAACGCAGTTAGTAATGGGGGACGAAACTGAAAGTGGAATTTTTGGTGAAACGTTGTAACTGTGAGTTGCGCTGAAGCAGAGATTAATTTCCCTTGGAGAAAATGATGTTGAAGGTAATCATTTGATTGGTGTTTTTGCGTAATGATATTTTCGAATTTAGAAAAAAAAAATGTTGTGGCATGTTTAAAAATAATTGTAAGCTAGAAATCAAATTATTTATATTTTAATTTAAAATACTGTACATCTTCATGTAATGGGATATCAATTAAAAAAAATCTCTATTCAACAAATTCAAACTATAGAGAAGGGCTGTGTTTCTCGAAATATTTCATAGCAAAGGAGAGTCAAGAGACATGGGACGGCGGGAGGAATGGGACAGCGCTTCATTTACAACGAAATAAAATGTGAAAAAAAATAGCTTGCAAAATAAGACCTGAACTTTAGAATTAAGCTAGATTATAAAGCTGCTACATTAGATGGAGAAGTTAGAAATATATTTTTTTTTGCATTTTATTTTGGCATAAATGTAGCTTTGTCCCATTTTTCCTAACTCTCCATTGTGTAGTTAAGTGGTAATTGATATGATCTTCACAAATTTTTCAATTTTCCCAATCAATGTAATTCTTTCATTTAATTTTTCAAGGAGCAAATTAGGTAATAGTTTTGCTTTAAAAAAGAAATTTATTTTAAGATATTGTGTTTTAATCACGACTGTAGTTTAGTTTTGCACTTAAAGCAATAAATAAAAACAGTTATATAATAGAACAGAAGTCATTAACACAGCAACAAATGCATTTTGTTCTGTTGTTTTTTGAAATAGTTTTAATTTTTAAAAAGTATCTAACTATGTTTTTTTTTAAGTTAAAAAAATCGTGTCAAGACAATAGTAATATTTGCATTACTGTTATTTTTTGTCTGCATATATTATGTAGCCAAAATTTGAAGAAAAAAATCTTGAGATTTTCTGGTTTTAAAATTAAAAAAAAAAATTGTATATGTGTATTTATGAATATACGTTTGACATGAGAAATTAGAAATTCTCTTTTGAGATGAACATGCACTGATGGTTATGGCTATGGTGTGTGGCTATACGTATTAATTATTTTAAAAATGCAATGTAAACTAAACAAAAATATTCAAACATTTTTGTTAACCGCTTATTTCTGAGCTTTTCAATGTGCTATAACTGCAGTGAATTCGGTTCTGAGCATTTAGGTTAAAATAATTATAATAGTGATAAAAAATGTTTCGTAAAATTCCAGTTCTGTTGAATAGTTCGGATAAAATAAATTTTGTTCCGTTTTTCAGCTTATGTCATGTAAATTCTCAAGAACTCTTTTACATATTCGATAATGAGTTTTCTTATCTTTTTAGTTTCATTAACTGTAACAGTTACAGGAATTAGCGTGTAGTTTTTTTAATTTATGTTGCACAGAAATCAATGAATATGCAGTAAAAAGAAAAAAAAATGTTTATAGAAAAATCATCAGAGAAAAATAACAGTGTTTGAAAACTCGTCTTATACTTTTAATGGCAAAAACAGAAGAACGTTTCTTTTTATCAACAAAAATGAGATGGAAATGTCTGTGATTAAAGTTTTTTAGGTGGTGCCCTATTTTACTTGTTTATTTTTGAATTTTACTTCGATTGACGTAAAACTAATGATATTGTGTCGCATTTTGTAAAAGATAACATTTAAACATACGTTGGATGTAACTGACGTTCCATTATATAATGTAAAAAATGCTTTAAAATTTTGAGAAAACAAGACTTTAGTTAGAAATTCACATTAAATATACCGAATTTGTATCTATTGATTGCTTCTTCTTCTGTTTTTCTGTTTGTAAAAGACGATTTTTTTTTTATTTCTACTCTCGCATTCTAAATTCCGCAAAAGGAATCATTTTGTTCCAATAAAGTTTAAGTGAATAGTTTCAAAAATAAATGATTAAAGCAAAAGTTTTCTCCAACTAATTTCGTTTTGAAACTGAATAACTCAACTTCTCTAAGCATCATTATTTCAAGACTCAATCATTTTCATAGAAATTGTTTTCAGTATGCATGCTTTTTTGAACGCGTAAATGCATGACTATTATTTTTATTGAGCTTGAGATTATTATTTTTAATTTTTTTTATTTATTATTTTTATTTGTTATTTTTTACTTATGTGTTTATTTTACTTTATTATTATTATTATCATTATTATAATTATTATTATTATTATTAGTATTATTGATATAATTATTATTTGGCTAATATAAGTGCTATTACATATTACTTTTAGATGGAAAAACCCTACATTTAATAAATTCTTATTAAAAGGCTTAAACCACTGCACTATATGTAATTTTGTATGCATATCATAGGTCTAAAAATACTTTTTTAGCATATATATTCTATGAAAACATAATTGAATTTTTTTTCTCTAGATTTCAGTCCTAGTTGCAATGGCAACTATTGCCGCTGCACAATACGGACATCATTACCCCGCACACGGCTACGGTCACGAATATGCTGGTCACCACGATTACGTAAGTAACCATCCACCATTTATTTCAAATCTTTCTCAATCGTACTCCATCCCTTTCGCTCGCATATAGACCGAGAAAAAGTAAACAATACCCCTCTGAAAGCAAAGGAAAGTGTAAAGACTTTCACCCTTAATTTGGTCTTCCTGTTGGATGGTCAGGAAGTAGGGATATTTTGAAAGGAAGACGCTGAGATAGAGTTAAGCGTCCGTGAAGAGATAATCATGATAGATGTTCATGAAAATTTAATAGTTAATATCAGTTTTATTTAGCTGCTATGCAAAGATTTTCGATTTTAATGTATTTCAAATTGGTTTTCATTTTAAACAAAAGTTTTAAATTGAAGTAACTTTCTTTTAGCATGTATTATTAATTTAGAGAAAGAAATGTATAAATACAAAAGTTAAAACGTATGTGTATTCACGATGATTATTATTTTAATAAAACTAAGGTAACAGTTTTTGAAAACAGCTTATACTCTCATTGAAAAACTAATAATTAAATTATTTGTTCTCAAGAAAGCTTCTAAAAACAGATCCTGATAAAATTCGTTGCTTCTCCTGAACATTACTATCATCATACTCATAAAAAACCAATTATATTATTTATGAGAAGTTATTAAGAAACAACATTACTAAACATATATTTATAAAGTGATATTTTAGTATAATTTTATCATTGCTTAGAGATAACGCAGCTTGTTCCATTTACCTTGCATATCAGTAAAAAATACTTATTTGTCATTGATTACCATTTTCTTATTTATTATTGAATAATAATAAAAAAAAATTATTAATTTGAATTATGGCATTTTGAATTCAAATTATGTTTTTCGCAATCACGAGTGTGTGTTGCATATAGGCGTGTGTGTTTGTGTCGAGGCATGAGTGTGTGGATATGTGTGTATATGTAAGTGTGTGTATGTATGCATGAATGTTTGTGTCTGTGTGCAGGCATGAATGTTTGTGTGTGCGTGTGTATTTGTGTCTGTGTGTAGGAATGAGTGTGTGTGTGTATGTGTGTGTATGTATGCGTGTGTATGTTGGATATGGACGTAACCTGGAGACGATTTTCACTAGAGGAGCAGCATCGTGAGGCTGGCCGACGGTGGTGCTGCAGAGCAAGTCGGCGAGAAAATAAAATCATAGGAATATCAAAACAGTCAAATGAGAACAATAAGCAATCGTAATTTCTCAAAAAATAAATAGTAAAATTAATTATTTTTATAAAATTAAATATTAATTTTTTAATTATTCAAAAATTCACTTTCGTAATTGAAACTAAACATTTCTTTGCTTAAATGTTTACATTTTTCATTAAAATAGACATACTTACTATTTCTTTTTTTTTATTAATAAAATATTTAAGCGAATTAGTTTTTTTTTAATTTTATCGATTTAAAGAGCATATACCTATTTAGAATTTTTTTTTTTCAAGAGAAAAATATAATCACTTCATACCTAAAACTATTTAATATTTTGCCTTTTTTTTCATTATTTAATTTTAATTTATAACTATTAGTTTATTCATTTCTTTATTTATTGTAGGAAACTGGTTGTTACATAACAAAAAACACTTTTTCGGTTTTAAGAAATGGTACAATATATACTCCTTTTTTTATTTAATTTCTTCTTGTGCCAAACTACTAAATTCAACATGAGAAAGATAATGGGATTAAGACTGGTTTTATTTTTCACCGTTTTTAGTTCACTTCAAAGCTGACTTTGACATATGACACGATGAAGATTTTATCAAATTTTATTTTGCTCACTTAATTTTAGAAGTTACAAAGCCTCTTCACTATAATTTCACTTTTTCGCAATAACACTAAATTTAAATTTTTCAGCACTCACCTCAACCATATGACTATGGCTACGACGTGAAAGACGACTATGGCAACAAGCAGTTCCGTAAAGAAACAGGAGATGGCAAAGGAGGCGTGAAAGGTAGCTATGGTTACGTCGACGCCCATGGCATCCATAGGACTGTGGATTACGTGGCTGACCACCATGGATTCAGGGCCAGTGTGAAGACGAACGAGCCTGGAACAGCCAATCAGAATCCAGCAGCAGTGGGAGTCCACTCTGCAGCTCCAGTCCATGTTCATGCTCCAGCTTATGCAGCTCCTGCTCATTATGCTGCTCCTGTGCATTATGCTCCAGCACATCATGGTCCACATTATGCTCCTTCTCATGCTGTGCATTACAGAGTGCCTAAATATCCTAAATACAGCTACTATTAAAATGTGAATTGAAACTAATGGTATGTAGTAGGGGAGACTGGGGACAGTTGAATCTTTTTTTTTCTTGGAGCTTATGGATTTTACTTGAGTCAATTAACCAAACAACTTCACGTTACACATTTAAAAGGGTAAAAATAGTTCATAAAAATCTAGTCAAACTGTTAATAGAGCAGATCAAACTGCTCTGCCGTTTTTTAAATTTACAAAATATCTTTACTAATAATAAAGCTGAAAGTCTCTCTGTCCGGATTTCTCTCTCTCTCTCTCTCTCTCTCTCTCTCTGTGTGTGTCAGGATCTCTGTGACGTGCATAGCGCCTAGATCGTTCGGCCGATTTTCAGGAAATTTGGCACAAAGTTAGTTTGTAGCACGGAGGTGTGCACCTCGAAGCGAAAAATCGATTTTTCGAAAATTCTATGTGGTTCTTTTTCTATTCCAATTTTAAGAGCAAAAATATCATAAGATGGACAAGTAAATTACGAAATTTTCATAACGTGGAACCGTAACATGGGCGCAAGCCAATTGGCGAGATACGAAATTATCATAACGTGGAACCGTAACGTGGGCACAAGCCAATTGGCTGGAAAATTCACCACACATTATTTGCAGATATACAGGCGAACCAAAAGATCTTTTAATTTTTTTATTACGGGCAAAGCCGTGCGGGTACCACTAGTAATAAAATATTTTAAAGAAAAACTAACGAAAAGGAAAACTATCAAGCATCTCCTTCTTTCAGGTAAACTTGATCCTTGCTATACGAGTGTCTTGATAAGTGTTTTAAATATCAGTGAAACGATTGTTTTTGCTACTTTTAAATTTTTATTAATGATGAAATCAAAATTTTTCATATCAGATTAAAAAATAACCAAAATATAAACAGCAGTTTTTAGACTAATATTTAACAAAATAAATAAATAAATAAATAAACTTTGTAATAGTAAAACGCTAAAATTTCAAAGGAACTCATGCATTTTCAATAGTTTTAATCAAATTCTCAGTGAAAACCGTGGAGTAAATATTAAAACATAATTAAACTTTAATGTAAAAACGTAAACGACATAAACTATAAAATTATTCCGAAATTTCCAGGAAAAAAAACACACCTGAAATGAGCGGTTTTGCATGAAAAAGAAAAAAAAACATTGATTTTCGAATTTCAACAATGATTTAGAAAAAGTAAAGCATCGAACAAGCTTCATAATGGATTTGAAGGTAAATGTGGGTATTTTTCATTGCGTATTATTTGCAACAAAAAACTTTATTTTCATCTTAATATGATTTATCTTGCAAATTATCATTTTCAACAAATATCCACAAAAATACGGCGCAGTTTATTTAAGAACATTTATATGCAAAAAATGCTTTTGTTAAGGATAAAGACAGCATAATTCTTACATTACTCTCCTGTGTTATAACTAAAAAGGGTTAAAGAAATTTGTCCCATAAGAAAATTAGTACAATTTTATTCAAAAATGCTTCTCAACTTTAAAACATTTCTAATATAGTTTGAAATATTTTCTTTCCTTTACTAGTCGCTCATCAGCAATATATGTTTGAAAAAAATATCGTTTGATCTTCTCGTGTATTCACCATCATTTTGTTTTTACGTTGAATGAATAAGCGATTGTCATGACCTCGGTTATATCGTGGTTTTGGATGCATCGCGCTTTTTTGTTTGTCTCTTAAAAAACTCAATGTAACGAAGGGTTACTCTACCATAGGTTTTTCTTAAAATATTGCGTTTTTTTTCATTGTCAAAAATAGCACTTTTTTTTTTGTCACTTTTTGAAAGTGAACTTTAAATTATGTTGGTGCTGCAATATGTGAAAAATATTAAAGGTATTATAGAAAGTTTCCATGGAGTTTAGGGGAAAACATTATAGCCGGCTATACAATGGTTAAAAAATAAAAAAATAATAAATAAATAAAAAGAACAGATAATTAAAGTCATAAAATGTCTACTTTCGGCAGAAAAGTTAAATGGTAGAAATAAATTAGGTTAACAGACACAGAGATTTTACAAACACTTCTTAAACTGTTAAACATAGATATATCTTTTATAATGCGAGTGGTTCCCAACCTTTCTTAGCCTGAGGACTGCATCGCATATTAAGATGAATTTCGCGGACCAAAAAATTTAAATATATTTACATACCTTTTTTGACTAAGTAACGTCGTTAAATCTGAAAAGAAAAAAAAATACATACTAAAAATGGCTTTATTCTTATTCTTAATGCAAAGTTTATAACTGTTTTGCACGAGACCAATTTGTGATCACTTGTAACCATGTTGCTATTTGCCAGCATCCAGGGAACTAAAACAGACGAAAGAAAAAAAAAAAACGAAGGTTCCGAAACGTTGTTTGCAATTCGAAAAATTCATGACGGGCGCTCCGCGGGTCACACGTGATCCGCGGATCGTAGGTTGGGCTCCTCTGATAATGTCAATAATGTTTTATGAACAGTGAACGTATCATCTCCAAGTAGGCATCTCATACTTTTGGCAGGTTTCTGTTTTGACATGCGTTCCTGAAAATAACTGTTTAAGGATGTTGGTTTTGCCTTTTTTTTTTGAACTAATTTGCTTATAAGCGAATAAAAGGATTAGTCACTGCAGTTATTAGCTGACAACACATAAACATTGCGTAAAAACATTGTGAGAAGTAGATATCTGCATATCATAAATGCATTTTATATAAATGTATATATACTCTATAAGATAAACAGGTAAGTATAATTGCATATTTTATAAGCATTATGTGTCAATCACGTCTTTAACCAAGAATGAAACAATTTATAAAGTTGGTGAAGCATAAATAAACTTAACACAAAACAAGCACTAGTAAATTAACATGAAATATCTATGGGATGAAAATACGGATTTTACTCGACAAACCAATTTTGTATAGATCCTGAATGAATTTGTGAAAGTCTCCCCCCCCCCCGTTCCCCCTAGGTCGCTTGAAAGTTTAGAAGCCGATCATAAGGAATTCTATGACCATATTTTTCATGATATTAATAAATTTAGCTCAAACTTCAACTTCTCCCCACAGTGATTAAGGTATCTGCGGGGCCATTCCACGGAAAACGGTAATTTTGTCCCGCACGTGGCGCTTCATATATTTCATAAAAAATAATAATTTAAAGGAATGATGAACAAAATTTATATTGCTTAAGAAATCACAAACGCATGTGTGACTTCTTAAGCAAAAACTTTCTTCAAAAACTTTTTTTTTAATGAAATCTAGAAACCGTCACGTGAGGGACAAAATGACCATTTTCAATGGAACGGGCGTATACATATTTTTTTTCGATGGTTTTAATAATTATTTCCAAACTAATGAGATGTGTTTCCTTTACGTTGGAGCCATAGCTTTCAAAATCTGCTCTTTGCTTCGTCATTGCTGTGTTAATAGAGCAAAAATATTAGCTTATTCATAAGCAAGTTACCAGAGGTAGACTTTGGATGTCCCACCGTGACGCATGTAAAAAAAAATTATTTTAAATAACAAAATGAATTAATAAATATATAATTTTGTCAGAAGTATCTTTGTATCTAATGTAAAGATTAAAAAAAATTGCTTATTACTGTTTCATAAAAATATTAAGAGATATGACGAAATGTTAATGAAATTTAAGAGTATTTTGGTCCCGCACGTGACGGTGGAACGGCCTTGCAGTTCTTCATACAAACTTCTAACCGTTCTAATGTTCAGATTTGCACTTACTAGAATTTCAAATTTTGATTATTTTCTTCTAGCCAAAATATGATTGAAGTTTGGATGAATAAAAGCATCTGTTTTTCGGTGATTAGCATCTTTCTCTAAGCCATTTTACCTAAGGTTGGAAGAAGGTTCCGAATGTAATATTTACATCTATCTTCTCTGCACAACGACACGTATGATGACGCAGCCACTTGCGTCACCATAAGATGTCTAACTTTAACGCCAAGCTTGCTGTAGAGCATAATCTTTGTCGTTTTCCTGTGGTGTATTTTGTTGTACAGTTTGTACTCTTCATGTGGTGCTATGTACCATGCATATGTAAATGGCTACGTTCATATTTTGAAGAAAGTAGCTGGTTGTAAATAAAAAAATATCACTAATGATTTGTTTTTGTTTTCCTTCTAACATTATACAGTTTCTTTCAACAAATTTTTTATCCGAAAAATTTCGTAAATTTTTGACTCCTTCATTAGAAAAACTTTGCATCTTCAGTTCAAGAAGGACCCAACTCAAAATCGACTAATTTCTCAAGAGAAGCAATGCAAATTTAAAAACAAAATTTTAAAATATAGTTTTTAAGGTTAAATAACGTTTCGAATTGTTTTAGTCTAGTATGGACAATATTCTGATAAAATCTGTGAAAAATTGTGTGCAATGATTGATAAAATATCTGACAATTAAATCATTAGAATTATCTGTAACATTTACTAATAATATTAAAGCTGAAAGTATCTCTGTCTGGATCTCTGTGACGCGCATGCACCTAGACCGTTCGGCCGATTTTCTCGAAATTTGACATAAAATTAGTTTATAGCATGGAGGGTGAGCAAATTCGATTAAAAAAACATTCGTAAGAAACCTAAATATGTGAGTTCGACCATCAGTTAAAACATAATCATTTTCTATCGCATAAAATAAATGTTGCTCAAAGCTAATATATAAAGTATTTTCTCTTCCATTATCGTGTTTTCCATTTTAAACTTAATTTTAATAGTTCAAAAAAATAAGATCATTTTATTTTTATAAGTTTACATTTTTATATGCTAGATAGTTTTCGATAAATAGAAAGTTTCTTTTCTTTTTTTGATAAAAATCCTTGGTCGACAAAAAACTTGATTCGAAACATACATACATTTAGTGTAAAACACTGTCACATGGAATCAATCAACTTTAAATGGCGATAATAATATGTCACAGCAACAATCCTTGTAGACAAAACGCTTCAGTTATTTCTGTCTATTTTTATTTCACTCCATTCACACAAACAGGAAAAACTAAAAAATAATTATATTGTCAGCTAAAATAACCAGATTCCAAAGGCAGTTTTCAAATATTCTTACGTACTATTTAGAAAAAACCCCCCCAGAAATATCGTCCTTATATTATTGTTATTTCTTTGATTTTCTTTTTCGTGAAAGCGTTTAGGTATCGAAACTTAGATTACAACCCTGAAATGCCTGACCTTAACTTTTTTTTGCAGTTTAGAATAATTCGCATTCTATGGAGAATTGGGCAGAACCATTTTATATATAAAGAAGTTGTTGTTACCGATGTTTACCACAATCTGCAAGTTCAATTAGCAAAATGTTTTTATAAGGTAAGCCTATTAGGTTTTTTAGTTTGGTATTGTTGCTTCCTGTGAAAAACATGATCATCATTGACCCCCCCCCCCCCCCCTCCATTACACAAAGTAAAGCTTCTACAAAACATAATTCAGCGGAAGGGAGGAGAAAACATTTCAATGGAAACTAATTTTGCTTTTTTTATAACAAACAGCCAGTACAGAATTGAAAGTTTTTTTGCTACTATAACGAAAGATCTAACATAATAATATATTTAGTTATACTACGTAATTAATATATTTGTGATAAGATCAAAGCTCATGAAATCATATTAAACTTTTTGAATTAATAATGCTGCATTTGTTTACCAAAACTTAGTTATGACAGATTTGTGTTTTGGCAAAATATAAACAACAATTTTTTTTTTATACCTATATAACTTTTCCATCTGCAAAGTCTTCATTAAATCACCTTTCAAAAGTAATCCGAACATCAATGAATGCACAGTAAAGTAATATGTATTATTGTTGCTGTTATCGTGTCGTTAATAATCAGTGTGAAGATATGGGGGTGCTCTTGCCTCGAGAAGTTGCGCTTTTTTACTTTTATATAAGGAAACATAAGAAAGATTAACAGCATTAAGAGAAGAAATAACATCCAGGGCTTTGGTGGGAATCGAACAAACGACTTCCGGCATTCGAAGCGAAGCTACTATCCCAGAGCCGTGGTTGCCCTACTGTAAATTAGTTGACAAACAAGATGGTAGGGCGTAGATTTTTAACAAAGGTAATTCTACGTAGACCAAAAAGGCCAACAACCGATTTTTCCTGTATTGAATAGCAAAAACTCGCTGGATCGTGATTTTATATTCATCAGAAAACCTATATGATGATAATAAGTAGTTTGTTATCAACAGACAAGACGTGGCAACCGTTGTTACAAAGAAGTCTTGCCAAAACAGCTAATCTTATATTGCTGTGTCTTTTGCTTCTTCCTGGTTCACTGCAATTTACTAGAATTAAAATAAATAAATAAAAACGTAAATTGTTCTAGGTAGCTTAATTTACGTTAATTTATGCAGTTAATGAATTTAAAAAATAAAATGTTTCTGTGTGCCATCATTTTTACTGTGATTTTATAAACCTAGAAAAGTAGATTGGTCAAATAAGAGCTTGATTTGAACTATTTGGACACCGGTCCCGACGTTTCGAGTGGAGGGTTCGATTCTGTGCTGCATATGCTGCACATTTGTGCACGAACTATGCGCAGGAGTAACCGAAAAGCAGAAAATGACGAAATATCAGTTCCTCAAGAGTAATGGTTGATCTTTTTTTAAATTGAAGTGAATACGGAATTTTAGATAATGATTTTAATTTTATCAAATGAGGCAGTGAGAAGCAAAGGGATGTTAGTGGCAAAATTAAAAAATTGGAGATAACCAGTACAAATAGTAGGGGAACCTTTCCTCTGTCGTGGGGCAAGAGATAGTACTAGTAGCCCTAGTAGGTACTGCTGTACAGCATGATTTGGAAAAAAATATCAAGGAAAGCTTACCTAGGACGTTATCTTTACAAGCGTTTTACTTAAAGCTTGAAAATGTCCATTTTCAACCCTTTGAAACTCACTGCTTTAAATATGGTTTAATCGTTTTATTGACATGATAGAATTTTTCAATTTTTTTATAGTTCAATTGTCATTTATTCGAAGTTTTTCCATTGCTTTATTGGGGACCCGTGTCTCCAAAAAGCCAATCACAATTTAAACTTAAATTTTCACTTGGAAGAATTTTTTCGTTATTTTTTATGAGTCGTTTGTTGAATACGCAAAAACTGGAGCCAACTAAATCATCAATAAGCGAGATATATAATGCCCTGAACCTTAGATTGGCCTTATTTGGCGCACTTACCTTATGATAAAATTACGTAAATAGGTAAAGTGTGCGGAAGAAGTAGTTCTGTATTACTTTTTAAAAGCTGTGGTGAATTATTACTTCGCGTCATTACATTTCTGATTTCTCATTAAAAAAAGTTTCTTGAAACTGTTTTGTTGCTTTATTTTTATAGTTCACAAAACCTTTATTTTACACATGGTTCATATTACAATTGATTTTTCTTTTGACTTTTAATGAAATTGAAACCAATCATTTTGAAGAATTATTGATTTTTACTTTTTTTTTTAGGGCATCATCTTAGTTGTGTTCATTGCTGCCATTAAAGTCACTTCAGGTCATGTAAGTTTTAATTTATTTTGGAAAATACCAAGACATACTTTAATGCTGTGGGAAATAATGTTAATTGATTTATTTCTCATAAAAACAGCACTTCCTTTGTTACATAAGTAATTTTATGCTTAATAAATGAAATATTATACGCGGAAATAAGTAAAGTAAGAGGTAAAGAATTTAAAACCCCTCCCAGCTATGAGCCAATGCTCTCATTTATTATTTTTTCAGTGTAAATTACTTTGGTTTTTTTTTTCAACTCATTTAATATATATATTTTTTCTTAGGTGATTTTGCTACCTATTTTTTAAACTTTAGACGTTTAACAGTTTTAACTTATTTATTGATTTTTCATTTAATGAGGACACTTAAAATTCTATGTCGCAGGATTGTTTTTTATTTCTGCTTTTACTTTTGACATTAAAATTTTATTACTACCGGACACTGCAAGATTGTAATATATTTTTTTATCGTTCCAAAAACAATTTACATGTGAAACGTCTGATACAAATTAACTTATTGATTATCATCAGCTCATACACATGAAACTGTTTCTATAACATGCATATGACTCCCATTTATGTACAGTATCTTTTAATGTTCATTGCAAACACAAAATGAAATCGAAAACAATAAGGAAGGTAAATATCATTTATCATACGAAGTAAAACTTCGAATTAACGATACTTAATTTAGCATTTTCCTCATTGTAATGATACATTTCACAGCGGTCCTAATTTAACTGCATTGAATGTCTATGCTCCTATGCATACATTTTTTAAGCATACATTAATGGTGAAAGCTTGGGCGCCTTTTCATTACTTTTTTTTAAATGTAGCTGATAGATTATTTAGAACTTGACATTTAATTTCTTCCCCACCATAACGCATGATCTTCGATCCTTCAAAATTTTCAGGAAAAAATTTAGCCGCATTTGAAATTACTGAAGAAATAGTTTTTGAAGGTATTTTGTTATGAGAATTTCTCTACTAACTTTCTCTAATGACTTATATCGCTTTTGAGCCAGAAAGAACTAAGCTAATTCATGAAAACGAAATGATGATCTTCACATGATTTCCTTTTACTCCAATTTAATGTCATTTTCTCATTATTGGCAGTTTTAATTTGATTCAATAGTTTACTCTCTAAATATCAACAACAGTGGCCAAATTAAAATCAGATTTTTTAAAAAAAAATCGCCAAAAACAAATATTTATTTGGACAAATGTAAAATTGCAAAAATGAAATATATACTTCCTGTAAAGTGGTTCTGATTCATGAATTGTCTCCAAAGAGTCATAACTGATTCAACTTTTTAAGCCTTACTTCATCATTCACCATATTTGTGTTCACCATTTATTTACACTTGAAGCTGGTGAATATACAGGCAATTTACACTCTTTTTATGTGATACAAAGAGCAAATTGCAGAGTTTTAGTTTTGTTTTCTATTTATTAGTTTATTTTTTTAATTATATGCGTTGAATTGTAATAACGGATTGCATTCCATATGAGGCAGTGAGAAGCAAAGGGATGTAATTGGCAAAAATTAAAAATTTGGAGATAACCAGTACACATGGTAGGTGAACCTCTCCTGTCTTGGGGAAATAGAGAGTACAAGTAGCCCTCGTAGGTGCTGCTGTACAGAATGATTTAGGAAAAAAAATCAATGAAAGCCTACCTAGGATGTTATCTTTAAACGCGTTTTACTCAAATGTCCACTTACTGTCCAACCATGGATTGCATGGAATTTTCAAATGTTCAATTAAGACGAATCTATACGAATAAGGGGGAAAAGTAAAATTTGATGCGCGTATTCCGCTCATTTTAATGAGACTCTGCTTCTGTAAAAGCTGACATCGATAAAAAATAATAGATTCGTTCATTTCCGGCTGTAAAATGGATGTTTGTCTTTCCATACAATCCGTGGTCAGACAGTACATTCCTTTGCTTCTCACTGCCTCATATGGCATACAGATGCCGACGTGGCAGGTGAGCGACGCATGTTCGTGGCTGGGTTTGATCCACGGATCTTTGTGTACTAACCCGGTGTTTTAACCGCTGAGCCAGAAGTACCTCAAAGCTCGCGGCCAATTTGGTTATGTGCTCTATGACGTACGCCACAAGCATATTCATCCTCACCTGACACTTGCGCTCGAGCGCCTTTACTTACCTCATATTAATTATATTAATTTATAGTAATTATTGAAACTCTGAGCAATTAAATGACGCTGGTAAGTGACACATCTCCGATGTGAATAGTAGAGTAATAATTGCTTTTTATTTACCTATGCATTTATTTAAATTATCGGCGTTCAACTGTAAATAAAATCGTCTTGAGTTGCATGAAAAGTTGTCTTTACAATTTTTTTTAAAGGTGACATGATTTTACTGTTTCAGTTTCCCGAGCCTTACCTACACGATCCCCTTCCTTACTCATTTGGATATGACATAAAAGACCACCATGGGGAGCAGTTCCGTGAAGAAAGTGGTCACGGCCACGAAGGAGTCAAGGGCAGCTATGGTTTTACTGACGATAGAGGAATCCACCGATTAGTCCACTACGTAGCTGACCATGAAGGATTTAGGGCTCATGTTAAGACGAATGAACCTGGCACTGCGAATGAAGACCCAGCCGCTGTTCACATTACTTCCTTAGCTCACCCATACCATGAACACCACGAGTTACCATTGAAATATCACGAAGAATACCACCATGGTTATGGTTCAGATGGATATCGGCCTCATGATGGACTTAATGAATATGGCCGTGAATATGAAGGATACGGGTATTAATGCGTTAAAAGACTTTGGTAAGGATTTCGATAATTACAGTGTTCCTCTTTATACTATTATTTAATTAATTTTTTTCTTCATGCTCGAGGTCCTGTATAAATGGAGGCAATGAGAAACAAAGGAATTTATATATATATATATATATATATATATATATATATATATATATATATATATATATATATATATATATATATATATATATATATATATATATAAGAACACTTTTTTAAGTTCTTGAAAAGTTCAAATCCTATGTTGCCTTCATTGAAAAAAGTTTCTAAATCATTAGCAGCACAGCACCGGTTAGGGGGTACTAGTACCTGTAATATATTTTGTTCTAAAACAGAAGGTAATTTTTTCTGTCATTTGTAATGGTTATCTCCATTTTTTTTTAAATTTTGGCATTTACATCCCTTTGCTATACTCGCTGCCTTAATTTATCGCATTCATCTCGAGTCAATTTAACATCCTTTAATTCACTGCATGTCTAAATTTTCGGCAGTCAATTCAGTGTGTGAGTTCGTTTTGCGTGAGTTCAATGTAGTAGAATATTCTCAACACTATACAAAATATGGGGTCATCATCAAGTAATTTTACATTTTATGCGATATTTAATTTGTTTATTGATTCATTCACTTTTATACTATTTTAGTTTTTTTGTGAAAATTATTGAACATTTAATAATTTTCTTTTATTTTTAAACGTTACATAACTAAATTCATCCCAAACAACTCGCAAACAACTCAAAAATCTCAAACAAAATGCAACTATACTTACAGAATATAAACGTTACAGTTTTATAATATTTGCTGCAAACCATATTTTACTTAAAAATTGGATTCATTTTAGTCATTTAAAACCAAGTTTGCGGTTTTGTTCTTTTCAAAAAAAAAAAAAAAAAAAAGACCGGAAAAGTCAAAGAGGAGCGCATTTATTGCGAAAATATGACTGCAATATTTACATTATTTTAAAGCTCAGCTCATACGCGTAAAAGGTACAATTTGGTTAAAATAACTTAACAGTCAGTCTTTTAATTGTTTTCTTGAATTCTAATAAATCATTAAAAATCGATGCAATTTTGATAAAAATACTTAAAAAAGTTTCATTACTCTCAAGTCATTTATAAATAATTACGAGAATTTTCTCTTTTTTAGACTTGAACAGAAGAAAATTTGTGCTGGAGTATAATCCACTTACGTCTTATATTTTTGTTTTAAATTTCTTATGCATTGACTTATTGTAAAATAAAATTATTTTCAATAAAACTGATTTTACTAAGAGTTAAGTTCACATTGATTTTACTTAGTTTATAAATAACATACACATATCAGAACTTATTGAAGTGTTTTGTTTGCTTTTGTTACTGACCAAGTTTTTAGTTTTATTGTAATTTATTCATTTTGCTAATAATCTCACGCATTTGATAAACTGGGTTTATCTTATGTACATTCCGTATCAAATTCCTTCAAAAATAGATTTCTTTATTTATTTATTTAGTTAATTATTTTTTTTAATATACTGATTTACTTTTTTTTTTTTTTTTGAGCATTCACGAATTACGTACTTTTTTTCACCTGACCGTTGAATGACGTCCACGTATTTTGATTTTATTTTTCCATGCTTATAATGCAGGCATCCATGTGACTTGAAATCGAATCATTTATAATCGACATTCTCGACTTTACACAATTCTTTTTACGTGAAAATAGTATTCAGCACACCACATTCAGCATCCAGGCCCTGGCATTCATTTTAAATTTGACGACTTGAATTCAAATTCTGGTTGCGAAAAACGTCATTAGTAGAAACAAGACACCCAACAAGTAAGGTTTTACCGCAATTCGTGATTGCGAAAAACATAATTTGAATTCAAGGTCTCAAAATTCAAACTTTTTTTTTCGCTTCGGTTTGATTTAAGTTTGTTAGCATGATTAGCTTAACAATATTTTTACACTATATAAGAAATTTAAACATGTTACTTTAATACAGTTAAGCAAAACCTACAGTTACGTTTGAAATTATAAAAAAATAAACATTTACATTCTTTAAAATATATGACTTTATGAATATAGTTAACGTAGCAACTACAATATATATAGGCGTCTTTTCTCATTTAATTTCTAGGTTCAGTTGCATGGGAAGAAACATTTCGCACACCAGGACTGCCGATGCTTGAGCTTGACTTAGCCCCCCCCCCTCCCAAAGCTTTGGTAGCCTTGATTAATCCTGTTGAAAATAATATGAACACAATAACATAAAGAGAAACCATGGTTGAAAACTCATTTTTTTTTCAAACAAAGGTTTTCAACACAGTTACAGTTTTTTACCACCATAGAAACAATGGCACAGAAAATCAAATATCATCTGTTGTTTGCAGTTAAATTTTTCAATAAATGTGAAGTTCATTATTCCGAAAACAAAGCATTTATATGTAACTAAAAAAAGGTTTCCGAGCGAAGGGATGAATTACATTATTCTGAGTTTAAGGCAAATAAATTAAGTTTATTGGAAGGGAAGACAATTTCAGTGTTAACTTCCTTTTCAAATGAGTCTTATTGGGTTACATTTTAAAATAAATTAGCTCTAACAAAAATTCATTGAAGGATTGACATGTGCAGGAAGGCTTTCTGTGACACGAAGCAATATTTATTTAACAGAAAATGTCGTGCTTTATTTCTTCAGAAGAAAGGAATTCGAATTGTTTACAATTAACTTTATAAAAAAAATGGTTTTTGCTGGATTTAAAAAATAAGTTTAGTTTATAACCTAACTGAAACTAGAGTCCAACATTTATTTTTAATCTTATCTCGTGAAAAACTGAATTTTATCAATTTATTTCAAATCAGTGCTGTGAGACACATTCATAATGACGTGTCATTATTAAGAAAATAATGATGAAAGATGAATACTCATTACAGTGAAAATCCAATTTTAAGTTTCACAAGGGACTGGGTTAAAAAAAAAAACGAAAAATCCGGGAAATACATAGAAAGCAAATATCAAATAGAAAAAAACCTCAGAGTAATAAAAATGCCTCTTTTAAGAGGTATATTATCTATTTTGTTAAGAGAACATTATTATATATAGGGTAAAAGAGGGCTCATGCGAACATGGTGTGTTATACTAAGATCGCTTTAAGCAAAAAATCTGGAAAAAATCTCAAATAAGGACCGTACTAATTGTACCTCTTGGACAAACATTTGGAGCAGTGAGCCATTTTATGTTTCAGCGGTGGCAACTTCTTTGTTTTAACAGGTGTTGAAAAACATTTTTCACTGTTTTCTACACGTGAAAACAGTTTCAAAATTAACTGTTAACCTTAGTATTACGAACCATTGTATGAACATTCAAGTACATTTATGACAATGTTTAAATTTTTTTATTAAATTAAAAATTCTTTATTTTTGCGAGTTAGCTCTAAAGTAGAAGAGTGGCTTTTGTGAACACAACATCTAGGGGCACAAGTGAACAATTCTCATAGCCGCTAAATATAAAAAACGAAGCATGCCATACATAGTGATACTCTTTTATTAGATTTTACACCATTCATTCTTTGTAAAAGAAGTAACAATTACGAATTTCACAAAATGAAATTGTGCTTAAGTGTTCCTACGGATGGAGCTGTAGTACTTCTGTTTTCATAGATTTATTTTCAACAGCGAGGATTAGCTTTGAAAAAGCACAAAACGAAACATATTACTGATTTTAGAAAAAAAAAAAAACTTCCCAGGGAAAATGTAAAACACGGGATATTCATAAATAACAAACTTTCCATCCAGGATAAATGAATATTAATAGTTTTCTGAAAACTGGGGCCTAATGGAAAAAACGGTAAATATGGGAAAAACGTAGATTCAACGGACGTAAAAACGGGGTTTCATTTTATATGTGGCTTCTCTCAAAAAAGAACAAATCCTAAAGGTTTTTCACTAATGCCTTTTCATTCACATAAATGAATCAAATTATTTTTTTCTTTAAATGCGTTGGGAAATATCTTCAAATTCAACCATTTCCTTGTAGAACTTTTTTAACCGAAATCTATTTTAAAGACACACGCAACTGAGTCAGTGGGCATGGCTGAGTGCCTACGAAATCGAATTCTATGACAACGAAAGAGATTGAAATTGATAAAGGCGGGAAAATGGCAGTCTTTTATTCTATCTGAAGATTTATTAAGCATTTAAGAACTGAAATTATTTTTTGAAGTGGGAAATATAGGATTTTTTAAGACACAGAAGTTCACAGCAGTCTTGTCATAATATTCCATTTTGTATGTTTTGAGGTAACAGATCAGTTTTAAGACAATTCCGTTTCAATGATGTGCATTGCTTACTTATAATTAAGAATATATTTTAAAGGTATTTTTATTGTATACTAACACGTTTTGCGAATTTTACAGATAGAAATACATGATAAGGTAAAAACGACGAACTATTTTTGAAAATAATTAAATTCTAACCACGGATTGCATTGAATTTTCAAACGTCCAGATAAGACGAATCTATGTGAATAAGGGGGAAAAGTAAAAATTTGATGTGTGTATTCCGCTTATTTGAATGAGACTCTGCTTCTGCAAAAGCTGACATCGTTAAAAAATAATAGATTCGTCCATTTCCGGCTGTAAAACGGATGTTTGTCTTTCCATACAACCCGTGGTCAGACAGTAAAATACTCATAATTTCAATTTTCAAGCAGGTTTAAAGTTTGCTCGGAATTATCAATTAAGGAATCTACACAAATACAATATAATATTTTTTTTCTGCTTTTTTTTACGAAAATTAAGATTAGTTGACAAATTATGTTTTTTTAATAACAAGAACAGCACGTAATAGCAAGACACGACGAATCTCAATCACATTGGCGAAAAGTAAAAACATCGAAATTGTAGTTTAAATCCAAATCTTGACAACTCTGAAATTTGCATTAATAATGATAACCATTTTAATTTTAGATTGTATGGAAAATATTTAGTTTTTCTTTCAATTTTAATTGTTTTCTCCTGAAAATGAAGCGCGATTTCCTAAAAGCCTTGCGTATTGTGGATGGGACAAAAAATTCACACCCGTAACATAAACAATTGCTATTACACGCACATTTTGTATAAGATTTTGTATACGAAATATCCGTTTCTACGAAATACAGTTTCAGTCCCGAATTAATTGCCATTACATTACTGGAACTAAATTGAAGCGAAATCATCCCTGTTGCAACGAACAAAAATTTCAGGTCCCTTGAAGTTCGTTGTAACTCGATTTCGTTGTACTTAAAATTTATTCAGCTTCACTAGGCAAAAGAGATTACACACTAGAAGCATACGAGATTCATGGCATGGAACATGAATAACGGATTCAGAAAAGGTTGAATACTGGCTGATCCTCTAAAGAAGAATGATTTCTAGTCTTTTGTTTGCATTAGAGAATTCCGTGAAAATTGTCAGAAAGTGATACCTATGAAATAAAAATACATTTAGTGCTCAAGTGCTTGTAAAAATATAAGTTTATGTGAAAACTAAATAAGACAGTACATGAAATACACCGCCAGCTCAGTCATTTCCATCCGAGGACTGCAGTTTCGTGCTAATTAGCACTCATCAGCCCGGCATAGGAAAGTGACTGAGCTGGAGATGGAAAACCTCTTAAGGAAGCCAAGAGTGCCAAACAAACTGGTAGCTAATATAATTAGCACGATCAGACGAGTGACCGAAACAATGGTTCGGTTCAACTCGAAGATTGAAGACAATGTATGGTATATTCAGTAAATTACCGCCCATTAGCCAGGGCTAAAGCAGAAATACATGAAACTTTCCTATGCCGGGCTGATGAGTGCCAATAAGCACGAAACTGCAGTCCTCGGCTGGAAATGACTGAGCTGGCGGTGTACTTCATGTATTTCTGCTTTAGCCCTGGCTAATGGGCGGTAATTTACTGAATAAATAAGACAGTATTTTACAGGGGTACCCTGTCCACCAGAAGGAGTAATGGCATTAAACTTTATGAGATATTTTAGCCAAAATTTTCCCTTTTCGCGGAGACTCATTCTTGGGCCGTTTTCTGGTATTGAAGGGGCGGGGGGCATACCATTGCTCTTGAGAGGCATGAACAATCCTTTATTTTAGGTGAAAAAAATGTACCTTCCCGGCACGAATTTCCGATGTATTTCGACACTAATGCTCCATGTTCTCAACAGAATTCATCTTGTTTCGGTCAAAATTTCAAAATTTAAATAATGTAAACATACTAAAAAGTCAGTAATCCAACGTTATTAAGCACAAAACTTGCAAATGATTGCAGACACGTGTTTCGGTGTTACAAGGAACACCTTTTTCAATGCGAAGAAGTGTGAGCTTTTGAATGAAAAGTCATCCGAGAAAAGCCTCGGATGACTTTTCATTCAAAAGCTCACACTTCTTCGCATTGAAAAAGGTGTTCCTTGTAACACCGAAACACGTGTCTGCAATCATTTGCAAGTTTTGTGCTTAATAACGTTGGATTACTGACTTTTTAATTTTTCAGCACAAAGGTATTTATTCTTTATAATGTAAACATACTTCTGGTCTTCAAAAATATTTGCTTAAGCGTTTCCCAATTTGCAATTTTTATCGTATCTTCTCCGCTATGATTGATTACAGTCGAGCTCGTTGGACAATTTTTGCTTTTGATGATACCTCAGACTTCCTCATAAAATCTTCTCACGCAGTCGAGGTCAAGTGATTTATGATTTTTATTTTACTTTTGAATGGTTCCCTCATAGGGAAAAAAACCTTTTCTACTTATTTCATGGCTGGCTAGTGCCATCTGTTTATCCAAAAGAGTCCATTTATCCGCTTGGCGTGTCAGTCTTTTACATATTTACGACCAACATGGTGAGTTGGAGCTTGACGAGCTACGCAATCCTTTGTCATTTTGTAAAAGTAAAAAAAAAAAGTCACTTTCAAGGGGGTGGACATTAGCATGGTGTGCTTCCAAAAGGAGCAGGAAATATACATCGTCCTACCATGCGTCACACCCGAAATTGTCCGCGACATGGTCTTTTGCTTTATAGGGTAAGGGAAAACATTAAATCGAAATTTAGCACTGGAGAATTAAAAAAAGGTACGCGAAAAGTGGCCACCGTTTAAAATTTTTGTGTATGCATTACTCTCTTGTTTGGTGTTTGAAATAGTGTGCTTGTCACCTTTTCGTGGCAGACGACACTTTGGGTTGCGTTCGGAGAACATGCATCGGAAATTGTGAATAAAGCCCCTACGCATGAAGAATAACAGTTCTTGCTCATGAGGATAAAAAATGCAATTCACGTGCCAGGTAAAATGTTTTCAGTTATTGATTAAATTGATTTCAATGTTGGAAGTGTTTACACTTTTTCAATGTTCTGAAAAATCTGATTTTGTATACCAAGTCAGTTTTATAATTTATATGAGTTTTAACAACTTTGGATATCAATAGAAATACGGATTTTATTTAAAAGGCTCTTCAAGAAGCTCACTTTTAGGAACACATTCTTAACTTCTGGTTCAGATAAAAATAGAACGGTATTAAAAAAATAAATAAATCAATGTAGTAACAGACAAAAAGCGAAACAGCAAATAAAAATTTTATTAAAAGGCTCGTGAAGTAGCTCACTTTTAAGAACACATTCTTAACTTCTGGTTAAGATAAAAATAGAATAGTATTAAAAAAAATTAAATAAATCAATGTAGTAACAGATAAAAAGCGAAACAGCAAATAAAAACTTTATTAAAAGGCTCGTCAAATAGCTCACTTTTAAAAACACATTCTTAGCTTCTGAATAAGATAAAAATAAAACAGCATTAAAAAAAATCAATATAGTAACAAAGAAAAAAGCAAAACAGTAAATAAAAAATGAGTGAAAGAATGATAGTTAATTTAAGCATGACAATATTGCTATGAACAAAAAAAAATAAATAAATAAATAAATAAATCGTTATTGTTTCAATGAACAGAACACTTATCAGATATGCAAATGTGACTATACATTTGTCAATCTGCGTACTTCTTCCCTTTTTGTAGCAACTATCAGCTAAAAAAAAACTAAGAAAAATCCTTAAAAGATGTTTGTAATGGGCATCACAGTTTCATGTTTGCTGTTATGACTTTAGAAATATTTTAATCATTGGCTTTTGTCAGATGTGTCTTTCCATCCATAAGCTCATTTCTTTTTGCATTGAAAAAGGCGTTTTTTGTAACACCGAAACACGTTGTCTGCTGTAATCTGTAATTTATGCTTTTTGACTTTGTATTTCTTAATTTACTTTTCAACAGTTTAGGAAAATTTATCGTCTATGGAAAATATATAACTTTTTAACTATAGCAGAGCTGTCAATAAGAAAGAAAATATGATATTCAATACAATATCACTAGAAACATACAAAAGCACACAAATCATATTCGTACAATAAATATTTTCCTCTGTTTCTTCCTTTTACGTTTTTGAACCCAAATTTCGATTCCAACAAAACTTTTCTTCGTGCAGTATACCAGGCAGCCCGGTTATCACGTCCTGACACTGCAGTTTTGATCATATTGGAACTCCTCAGTCAGGAATAGTGTATAACCGAACCGGAGGCAGATTGCCTCTCATTGAAACTGAGAGTGCCAACAGCTTGTCTAAGTTGATTAAGGGGTTGATTAAATACCTCAAAAATGATGACACGATCAAAAAAAAATTTATTGCTTATTTCAAAATTAAAATCTATTCTGAACACAGGGAGAAAGTTTCATTGCTTTAGTTCAAATATTTAAAAAGTTGCTAGTGGTTTTTGGCCATGCTCGCTATGTGTTCTTGTGTAAAAGAAAAACTTTAAACTGCTTTTTCTCGATGATGGTATTTTTGTGTTTTCATGTCATTAGAATCCCTAAGGATTTTTTTCTATTAAAGATACAGCTTTAAAGTAATACTTTTTGCAATTGGGATAACGTATTTGACAAAACTGTGCATTGTATAAGTGTTTTATCAATTGCTCCCATGTTTAGAGCATGTCAAACCTTTAAAAACCATTTTTAAAAAAATGATTTTTTACATAATTAATCACAGAAAATTTTCTAATAAATTCATAAGGAAATGAATGCACAGATTTTTAGAGATGATTATAGTGATCGTTTAACAAAAAAAAAAAAAACATTTTTTTAATTAGTTCAAAAATAAAAAAGCCTTAAGGATTAGAAAAAATTGAAATTTTCTTCAATTTTTTTGAATTTTTAAAAAAAGTAGGCAATATTTTTAAAATTTGAAAATAAATTAATGATTAAGAAATAAGTATGCATGTTATGGTTTCAAAAAAATATAAAATTTACTTAAATTTAAAAAAAATGTTTGAAAAGTACTGTGACCCCTTAAACTCCTAATGGGAGCGAAATGCTAGTCTCTGGAATGTGCGTGAATTGTAGGCAAGTAGGATGTTGGGTATTTTCTTTCAAATCTGTCTTAGATTCGGCATCTCGTCTAAGTTGATTGAACTCCTAATGAGGAGCGAAATGCTATTCTCTGGAATGTGCGTGAATTGTAGGCAAGTAGGATGTTTGGTATTTTCTTTCAAATCTGTCTTAGATTCGGCAGCTTGTCTAAGTTGATTAAACTCCTAATGGGAGTGAAATGCTAGTCTCTGGAATGTGCGTGAATTGTAGGCAAGTAGGATGTTGGGTATTTTCTTTCAAATCTGTCTTAGATTCGGCATCTCGTCTAAGTTGATTGAACTCCTAATGAGGAGCGAAATGCTATTCTCTGGAATGTGCGTGAATTGTAGGCAAGTAGGATGTTTGGTATTTTCTTTCAAATCTGTCTTAGATTCGGCAGCTTGTCTAAGTTGATTAAACTCCTAATGGGAGTGAAATGCTAGTCTCTGGAATGTGCGTGAATTGTAGGCAAGTAGGATGTTGGGTATTTTCTTTCAAATCTGTCTTAGATTCGGCATCTCGTCTAAGTTGATTGAACTCCTAATGAGGAGCGAAATGCTATTCTCTGGAATGTGCGTGAATTGTAGGCAAGTAGGATGTTTGGTATTTTCTTTCAAATCTGTCTTAGATTCGGCAGCTTGTCTAAGTTGATTAAACTCCTAATGGGAGTGAAATGCTAGTCTCTGGAATGTGCGTGAATTGTAGGCAAGTAGGATGTTGGGTATTTTCTTTCAAATCTGTCTTAGATTCGGCATCTCGTCTAAGTTGATTGAACTCCTAATGAGGAGCGAAATGCTATTCTCTGGAATGTGCGTGAATTGTAGGCAAGTAGGATGTTTGGTATTTTCTTTCAAATCTGTCTTAGATTCGGCAGCTTGTCTAAGTTGATTAAACTCCTAATGGGAGTGAAATGCTAGTCTCTGGAATGTGCGTGAATTGTAGGCATGTTGGGTATTTTCTTTCAAATCTGTCTTAGATTCGGCATCTCGTCTAAGTTGATTGAACTCCTAATGAGGAGCGAAATGCTATTCTCTGGAATGTGCGTGAATTGTAGGCAAGTAGGATGTTTGGTATTTTCTTTCAAATCTGTCTTAGATTCGGCAGCTTGTCTAAGTTGATTAAACTCCTAATGGGAGTGAAATGCTAGTCTCTGGAATGTGCGTGAATTGTAGGCAAGTAGGATGTTGGGTATTTTCTTTCAAATCTGTCTTAGATTCGGCATCTCGTCTAAGTTGATTGAACTCCTAATGAGGAGCGAAATGCTATTCTCTGGAATGTGCGTGAATTGTAGGCAAGTAGGATGTTTGGTATTTTCTTTCAAATCTGTCTTAGATTCGGCAGCTTGTCTAAGTTGATTAAACTCCTAATGGGAGTGAAATGCTAGTCTCTGGAATGTGCGTGAATTGTAGGCAAGTAGGATGTTGGGTATTTTCTTTCAAATCTGTCTTAGATTCGGCATCTCGTCTAAGTTGATTGAACTCCTAATGAGGAGCGAAATGCTATTCTCTGGAATGTGCGTGAATTGTAGGCAAGTAGGATGTTTGGTATTTTCTTTCAAATCTGTCTTAGATTCGGCAGCTTGTCTAAGTTGATTAAACTCCTAATGGGAGTGAAATGCTAGTCTCTGGAATGTGCGTGAATTGTAGGCAAGTAGGATGTTGGGTATTTTCTTTCAAATCTGTCTTAGATTCGGCATCTCGTCTAAGTTGATTGAACTCCTAATGAGGAGCGAAATGCTATTCTCTGGAATGTGCGTGAATTGTAGGCAAGTAGGATGTTTGGTATTTTCTTTCAAATCTGTCTTAGATTCGGCAGCTTGTCTAAGTTGATTAAACTCCTAATGGGAGTGAAATGCTAGTCTCTGGAATGTGCGTGAATTGTAGGCAAGTAGGATGTTGGGTATTTTCTTTCAAATCTGTCTTAGATTCGGCATCTCGTCTAAGTTGATTGAACTCCTAATGAGGAGCGAAATGCTATTCTCTGGAATGTGCGTGAATTGTAGGCAAGTAGGATGTTTGGTATTTTCTTTCAAATCTGTCTTAGATTCGGCAGCTTGTCTAAGTTGATTAAACTCCTAATGGGAGTGAAATGCTAGTCTCTGGAATGTGCGTGAATTGTAGGCAAGTAGGATGTTGGGTATTTTCTTTCAAATCTGTCTTAGATTCGGCATCTCGTCTAAGTTCATTGAACTCCTAATGAGGAGCGAAATGCTATTCTCTGGAATGTGCGTGAATTGTAGGCAAGTAGGATGTTTGGTATTTTCTTTCAAATCTGTCTTAGATTCGGCAGCTTGTCTAAGTTGATTAAACTCCTAATGGGAGTGAAATGCTAGTCTCTGGAATGTGCGTGAATTGTAGGCAAGTAGGATGTTGGGTATTTTCTTTCAAATCTGTCTTAGATTCGGCATCTCGTCTAAGTTGATTGAACTCCTAATGAGGAGCGAAATGCTATTCTCTGGAATGTGCGTGAATTGTAGGCAAGTAGGATGTTTGGTATTTTCTTTCAAATCTGTCTTAGATTCGGCAGCTTGTCTAAGTTGATTAAACTCCTAATGGGAGTGAAATGCTAGTCTCTGGAATGTGCGTGAATTGTAGGCAAGTAGGATGTTGGGTATTTTCTTTCAAATCTGTCTTAGATTCGGCATCTCGTCTAAGTTGATTGAACTCCTAATGAGGAGCGAAATGCTATTCTCTGGAATGTGCGTGAATTGTAGGCAAGTAGGATGTTTGGTATTTTCTTTCAAATCTGTCTTAGATTCGGCAGCTTGTCTAAGTTGATTAAACTCCTAATGGGAGTGAAATGCTAGTCTCTGGAATGTGCGTGAATTGTAGGCAAGTAGGATGTTGGGTATTTTCTTTCAAATCTGTCTTAGATTCGGCATCTCGTCTAAGTTGATTGAACTCCTAATGAGTTGCGAAATGCTATTCTCTGGAATGTGCGTGAATTGTAGGCAAGTAGGATGTTTGGTATTTTCTTTCAAATCTGTCTTAGATTCGGCAGCTTGTCTAAGTTGATTAAACTCCTAATGGGAGTGAAATGCTAGTCTCTGGAATGTGCGTGAATTGTAGGCAAGTAGGATGTTGGGTATTTTCTTTCAAATCTGTCTTAGATTCGGCATCTCGTCTAAGTTGATTGAACTCCTAATGAGGAGCGAAATGCTATTCTCTGGAATGTGCGTGAATTGTAGGCAAGTAGGATGTTTGGTATTTTCTTTCAAATCTGTCTTAGATTCGGCAGCTTGTCTAAGTTGATTAAACTCCTAATGGGAGTGAAATGCTAGTCTCTGGAATGTGCGTGAATTGTAGGCAAGTAGGATGTTGGGTATTTTCTTTCAAATCTGTCTTAGATTCGGCAGCTTGTCTAAGTTGATTGAACTCCTAATGAGGAGCGAAATGCTATTCTCTGGAATGTGCGTGAATTGTAGGCAAGTAGGATGTTTGGTATTTTCTTTCAAATCTGTCTTAGATTCGGCAGCTTGTCTAAGTTGATTAAACTCCTAATGGGAGTGAAATGCTAGTCTCTGGAATGTGCGTGAATTGTAGGCAAGTAGGATGTTGGGTATTTTCTTTCAAATCTGTCTTAGATTCGGCAGCTTGTCTAAGTTGATTGAACTCCTAATGAGGAGCGAAATGCTATTCTCTGGAATGTGCGTGAATTGTAGGCAAGTAGGATGTTTGGTATTTTCTTTCAAATCTGTCTTAGATTCGGCAGCTTGTCTAAGTTGATTAAACTCCTAATGGGAGTGAAATGCTAGTCTCTGGAATGTGCGTGAATTGTAGGCAAGTAGGATGTTTGGTATTTTCTTTCAAATCTGTCTTAGATTCGGCAGCTTGTCTAAGTTGATTAAACTCCTAATGGGAGTGAAATGCTAGTCTCTGGAATGTGCGTGAATTGTAGGCAAGTAGGATGTTGGGTATTTTCTTTCAAATCTGTCTTAGATTCGGCAGCTTGTCTAAGTTGATTAAACTCCTAATGGGAGTGAAATGCTAGTCTCTGGAATGTGCGTGAATTGTAGGCAAGTAGGATGTTGGGTATTTTCTTTCAAATCTGTCTTAGATTCGGCATCTCGTCTAAGTTGATTGAACTCCTAATGAGGAGCGAAATGCTATTCTCTGGAATGTGCGTGAATTGTAGGCAAGTAGGATGTTTGGTATTTTCTTTCAAATCTGTCTTAGATTCGGCAGCTTGTCTAAGTTGATTAAACTCCTAATGGGAGTGAAATGCTAGTCTCTGGAATGTGCGTGAATTGTAGGCAAGTAGGATGTTGGGTATTTTCTTTCAAATCTGTCTTAGATTCGGCATCTCGTCTAAGTTGATTGAACTCCTAATGAGGAGCGAAATGCTATTCTCTGGAATGTGCGTGAATTGTAGGCAAGTAGGATGTTTGGTATTTTCTTTCAAATCTGTCTTAGATTCGGCAGCTTGTCTAAGTTGATTAAACTCCTAATGGGAGTGAAATGCTAGTCTCTGGAATGTGCGTGAATTGTAGGCAAGTAGGATGTTGGGTATTTTCTTTCAAATCTGTCTTAGATTCGGCATCTCGTCTAAGTTGATTGAACTCCTAATGAGGAGCGAAATGCTATTCTCTGGAATGTGCGTGAATTGTAGGCAAGTAGGATGTTTGGTATTTTCTTTCAAATCTGTCTTAGATTCGGCAGCTTGTCTAAGTTGATTAAACTCCTAATGGGAGTGAAATGCTAGTCTCTGGAATGTGCGTGAATTGTAGGCAAGTAGGATGTTGGGTATTTTCTTTCAAATCTGTCTTAGATTCGGCATCTCGTCTAAGTTGATT